>NW_019103784.1:96726-185006 GCF_001856785.1 Myzus persicae
CACACACACACACACACAGCTTCGACGCGCACTTAAAGACCGCACGCCCGCCCACGCACCGCCGACCCTGTCCCTCATATCCGGCGTCGCCAACTGTACAGTCGTCCCGCTGCTCTCTTCGTCATCGCGGCGGCGCAAACGTTGCACGTAGGCGGTCGCACACGAATTATATTATACAGGGTGTGTCTCGTCTCGAGTTCGGCCTCAGCTTGCAAATAATAATATGACATAGGCGAAAATGTTCGCGCTCGATATTTTATACTCGGCTCGCTGTGATGTGACACATATACAAAGTATGCGCCGACGGTCGTCTGAAATTTCAAGGCGGCAGACCGTATAGTCAACACCCCCCCCCCCCACACTTCTTAAATTTTAAGATTCAAACGGTGTTCGGTTATAGTGTTCAAAGCATATCTCAAAGCTCGATTTACTACGTTCTATCCAAACGGTGATTTCGTGTGCTTATATATACTGCAGTAGCGCGCGTAGTCGAGAGGAGTTGGACGGAACAAAAATAACTAGACAATATCCTGGCGTGTCGCATAATAATTAAATTATGTTCTGTGCGCCAAATTCATAACAGAAGTAAGATTATTGAGTATTTACCGGGAAACAATGTTATCGTTAAGCTTTTATACCGCGGGAAATCCTGCGATAATAATTTAAAGCACTAATCGATAAAACAGTTATCATTGTTATTATTGATTCAGAATTCAAATTTCAAGATCTGCAGCTGGTCTTTTAGTCATAGTTGTATTTATTTAAGTTGACTTGTTACCCAATAATATTGCATGTACAAATACTGTCGATAAATAGGATTTTTCGAAGTGACATTTAACATCCGAATCCCGATTACTGGTCTGTGCTATATGATTATTTATTCTCGTTCCAGCATAATATAATATAATATGCGATGTGCAAAAAGTGTACAAAACACAACGATTTATGTTTTTCTTTCGTTCCGCAAAGTTCGGTACAGTTAAAAACACTCGATTCCGCCTTCTCAGACGTGGAAAATAATAAAATAAAACGCTCGTGAGCAATTTGTGCGTATATATATATACAGCAACAACCGTAGCACATTAATTTGTCGTCAGCAGTTATCCGGACATAAAATTGGCTGCACATCAATAAGCTAAAAAACATTTAATTCACTGTTTATAGTTATTTTAGTTTACCACAGTCGTATGACATTATATTATTATTAGTTATTATTACTGACGATATAGAGTGTGCAATGTAATATGCGTGCCTACGGCTAATAGCATAAAAAATATTAATTCATAAAAATACCGCCAAACGGTGCTTCGTCACATCGCTCATAATCGTCCAACAGTGGTGCGCTTGTATGATTTTGTACTGTCCTGAAGTTAAATTTATAACATTCTGTACAATACGATGTACTATATTGTGGGTGTATTTATTTGTGGTAGCATCAAAAATGCATGATTATACATCACTCTCGTGTAATTATATTTAGGGCTGGGATTTTGATAATATGTAAAAAATTTAAAAATATAGAAAACATGCACTATGAAAATGAGTTAACATTTTATTTCTTAAGTAGAAAAAAATAATATAGTTAAAATGTTTTTTTATAAGTATGCCTATATAGCTACACCACAAGAAGAAGGGAAATAAAGAAACACTACAGTTATTGGAATACTGTTGCAGCCTTTTTTTATAATAATTTATTCTGTAGAAAATAATATAATGGCATGTGTACATCTATACTGTCGTATAATCAACAGGAGTGACGTTCGACGCTAAATCTGGCCACTACGTACTAAAAAAAAAAATTATTATTAATTTAGAAAAAAAATACTAAATAAACATTACACTAGAATATAATTAATCAGTATAAATTTGAACACACATTTTCTTCTCACGGAGCAACTTTTTAAGACAACAATAAAAAAAAAAAAAACTGATATTGCAGTATCACCCCAGTCTAATGTTATACAATATAATAATAATATAGAATATACTTATGCCGTTATATCCTTTGTGCAGCGTGTCACGTGTGCGTATTATGTGCATTGTGCGCATGCACATTTTCGATCCACTCATGATATTATAATATTGTTTATTGGAGTGCAATGTTACGGTGTTTCGGTTGAGACTGCCGTGGATATCTTACTTGGCTATTGTATACGACACGTCGTACAATAAATAACAAAAATATACTGTTTACAGAGTGGACCACAGTGTTTTTCCATAAGGTCAACACAGGAAAACGCGGAAACGCTGTGTGTTGCTCGGTATTTGTCGTAAATGTATCTATTTCATTATGAACGGCCCAGCAGTATTTTCCAAATTAAGTATTCATGCGACGACGCAAGCACGAATAAATCGCCATTAGTTATGGATCGAACGATTGAGAAACAGCTAACTATACCTAACTCGACGAGTCGATCGCTTTGACAACTAGGATATATAATACTATTCTCCTCGAATCTGCAATTTAAAAAACAATCTTAATGTAACGGAGATAATAATATTATACACTAGGTGAGGTGATTCGAATGAAAATTATTGAAATTCGTCCTCAGTACTACAATATTATATTGCCACCGTGTACCTACCTCGTTTGTTGTGTGTGTTCTTTTTTCATTAATTAAGCGTGAACCGAATACCTACATAAACAAACACTAAGGCCATTCGTCTATAATAGTTTCGAAGAAGTAAATTATCGTTTCGATCACTTCACAATTTAAAAGAGTATTTTGAAAAATATTATTGATAGTAAGAATCACCTATTGGTACCTATATTATATAAAATACTATTCTTTAAAAAAAAAAAAAACATCCAACTTTTTATCCTAATAATTATTATAATACTAAGTTGGTTTTTTTTATTCAAATTATTTATATTCATACGTATTATTCATTTTATTTCATAAATATTATAGTTTTTATTTTTTGTCTTGCAATTCAGTAAATTGACTGTGTTATTACTAGTGCGACGCAGTAATGCGTAGCAATGTATATTTATTCCATTTAATTTCTTACAACTCAAATTAATATTTTGTCTCCGCGGTGCTGAAATCGGCGCAGGAGCAGGGTACACACAATAATAAGATGGCTGTATGGAATAATAATATAATATGAACGAAAACGGCTCTGGTGCTCGAGGAGTCGTTATACTGCGTATAGTGTGTCGAGTACAACATAATATTACTTCACTGTATGTACGAGGTAAAACGTAAACAATAATAATATTTCCAAAACCACCGCCTACGTTTCTGATATAGTGTGCGGATGTAGCCCGCCGACCGATAGCCACCGCGGCCAAAGTTTTAAAGCGATATAATATTATCATGTTTTAATCGTGACATCAATACGAGCGTGTACCCGCGATGAAATAATGACGATAGTGATAATAATTACCGTCGTAAAGGACGACTTCACGACGACGGTTTTCGCACTTGGCGGGAGGCACGAGGGGCTGTCGGGGGTGGAAAACAAGGTGGAAAGATAGGCGGATCGCACGGAAAGTACATATAGTAATAATAATATCAATAACAATATAGGGGTGCGGTATCTGGGCATGGCGCACGGCAATATTCGTCGGGCGGCGAAGACGACGGCCCGAACGTTTCCTCATCGGTGGTAACCGGTAAACACTAAAATACGATTTCGATATAATAATATAGTGTTTCACTATATCAGGGATGGCGAACTTTTTTGTACCAAAGTGTCAAATAAAAATTTGTTTGGACTTTGTTTCCCCCGAGTGTCAACTAATTCGATAACCCTTCAATTTTTTTTTTAGAAACTCTATTATTATCGAACTTTTACACATTCGTGTGTGTCACTAAAATAGTGTGCGAGTGTCGCTCTGTGGCACGCGTGTCATAGGTTCGCCATCTCTGCACTAAATTGTTGCACTACACTACACGATCGTTACTATAATTTTTAACACCATATTATTATTATATAAACGGAAATAGGTATAGAAAAAATACAGAGGTAGGTACGGAATAGAGTTCGCGTAGTTGACTCTTTCGGTACTCCTGCATTTACATAATAATATTATAATAATATAATATTTTTCCTTTCGCCGAGTCGGACCAACATATTAATATACGAATAATCATAATTTTATTACCTGTACGTTTTCGTCGCATCGATTCAAATGGTAGGTATCAGCATCTACCGTAGATATCACGTGTGATTCACATAATCTAAGGGTATATTGATCGATTTTGCTTATGAGGTGATTGGGTGTGCAGTGGATTTATTACTGGAAGACGATTTACAATAGTTTCACCTTTCTTTTGTAAAACTGGGTTGTGGCATATTTGTTTGATGATTTTATTTTTATAGTATTTTAGTTTTGTGTTAGATCTATCTAATATTTTTTACCTAAGTGTTTATATTTTATTTATCAAAAATAATACTGGGCGCCTGTAAGTCTCTCATGTGGGAATCTCAGTAATCTATATTTTCTAATGTAAAGTGTATACAACATGAATTATAATATAGACATATAGTATTACAGTATCAGTTTAATCAATTCTGATACGTATTAGATATGATAAATATATTAATTTTTTTAATGATTTTAATCTTATCATTATAATATGTAGGTATGTAATAATTTTATTAAACCCTAGAAACATTATGTTATTCAATGTTTGGCGTTTGTAATTCAGCGTTTAATATAAACTCATAAGAATACAAAATTAATAATAGTACATTTTTAAACAATTTGGCACCGATATCGTTGATTTTAAATTATAATAACTAACTCTCTAGAGGGCACGACATAACATTTTTAAATTATACATTTTCGGTTTTATATTGGTAGCACCTATTATTTTAAAAATTGTATTCGAAATAACTAACTTGGTTTAATTTCATAATAATGAATCAATAAAATATGGTAAAAAATTGAACCACAACATGACGTCATTGTCCAAAAGTTTCGTAATATTGGCTGTTCTATTGCCTACCACTTTGTACACATTTTTGGAAAAATAAATTACCCACGTTAAATAGTAGTTGCAGAGTATAAAATACAAAGCTGACAAAAGAAAATTAACGTACCTACATATAGGTATTTATATTTTATAAATATTTATTATACCATCATGTCTCTACTGTTAAACAGTTTTCCTAGAATGTATACAAAACGTGGAATTTAAAAACGTGCATTTAAACGGTTCATATTTCAACTATTGTCGTCATATTTTGGTACCTGCACACGTAGAACGGATTTGCAGTTTGGTTTGCTATAAATCGAGAACAACACAACACACAACTATCATTCACAACTTCCGCGTCCCGATAATTGTGTAATATATCGTTACAAATAAGTCGCGTCGGCGCCACGTGCAGCGGCCGATTCTCTTCAGAAAACAAATTATTATGTATATACTCGCGGAACTCTAACGCCTCGCGATAACCGTGTGCCGATTATGTAGATTAGACGTCGTCGTTAACTTAATTCACATTGTTGTATACTTGTATACATACCTATATATACTCGTAAATTCGTATTTTGTATGTGCGCGTTATAAATTATGTAACAGTCGACGCAACTACTCGAAAACTATGTAAGGGGATAAAAAAAAAAAAAAACAAAAAACAAAAAAACAAAAATAATATATACACCGCACGAGACTCCAGAGTTGACATAATAAACATATTATATAGGTAACAAATCGATTGAATAAATATTGACGGGCGCGGTCCAAACAATATTGATC
This sequence comes from Myzus persicae, assembly GCF_001856785.1. Taxonomy (NCBI): domain Eukaryota; kingdom Metazoa; phylum Arthropoda; class Insecta; order Hemiptera; family Aphididae; genus Myzus; species Myzus persicae. Next base: position 102,441 of record NW_019103784.1, read on the forward strand.
GATACATATACCTACCTACGTCACATTTCGAGGCGCATTAATTTTTTTCGTATTCTCGCCGTTCTCGCTCGATTCGGCCACCGGGCCACGACGTTAAAACAGATTTAATATATTATTATTTTGTCGAATCTCTGCAAAACGAATACGATAACGGGCGTTTAAACTTGTAACATTACATACAAACTAGTCGAAAAACCACGTGACGAGGTGAAATTGAAACCACGACAAACTTTGAATTATTTATCGATCGCAGATAAAGGATACAATTCAAATCGGATAAGAGTCATCGTGACGATCGTACAACGGTCGGGCACGACCGTTTTGCGGTGCACTGAAATATCAAACTGGCGATGTTGTCGGTACCTAGTAATAATTATTGTATTTTTACCACCTGCACTAGGCGTAGGAGTGTTTGTAGTAAACAACAGCATAGTATTATGGTCATACATACACCGGCACTGTAATTATAATAGGGTCTGACATTAGTATCGATACTCGTTATTTAATTCTATAATGTCACACTTCCTGCGGACAGACAACCAGGATTGTAACTTGGCCGACAACTGGTGCTATATAAAGAGGACTGAATGCTATATATATATAAAACTACTAATCATCACCACACATTTTGCATGCTAGGCCACCACTCTGTCGACGGATCGATGTAATAATATAATACAGGAGGGTAAGTCGGAGGATTTCGTCTGATTGATTTTACAAACGTCTTGGACGATTTTCTGCTGCGGTTGTATACGAATAACTATTATAGTAAAACTATTTCGGAAGTAGGTCGTCATATAACGCACCACTCGATAGATACAGTTTATGTCGTACATCGTACAACTGTTGTCTCGAAAGTCTAATGAATCTAAAAGTCTACATTAATTAGTCCACAACAAAAATAACGAGTTACGGTCAAACTCATTTTAAACGCCGAGTTTAGCTCGGAATTCAGTTGTTGTTGTTGTTGTTGTTGTTTTCGTCGCTGTCGTTATTATTATGAATACAGTAGTTACACCGTTCGGGAGGCTTTCGAAAGCTGCTCGGCTGCAGGGCGGTGTCGCGAACGGCGCGCGAAACGTTTCCCGGCAAATCGGGAGTGGCTGAACGGCGGGGGACGAGAAGGCGGGAGAGCTCCGCGAAAATGGGGTGGGGGTGGTTCTAACGACGAAGGGCTGGGCGGCAGAGGCCTCGGGAAAAACAATAGAGACTGTGTAAACAAACGATAACGTCACCATGGCTACCATGGAGGCGGTGGCGGACCCTATTATAAGCGGTAAATAATTGTGTTTACCTATATATTATATACGTATTATAAACAATAACAATAATAATAATAGAAGGTATAATAACAACAATATTCAAAATATTATTTTAATTTGGCTGTTTACTCTCCGGTCGCTATAAATGTATGATATTTTATAAAATATAAAAAAACCACGCATAGTTACCATATGTATAATATACGCCCTAACACCGTCACCGCGGACGGCCAGTAAAAAAGTATTTTCCCTGCAAGATAATTTAAGAATTTTTCCCATATCGGATGAGTAAAGTAGGTCATGGCTACAGCGAGTATATCAAGTACCTGTACCGGTAACACATAATATCATACCTATCGTACATATTAAAATACCATACACGATATAGGTAAAATAATAATAATATTCATAATAAAATACGATGTCTCGGCAGCCAACTAGACAACTGTGGTGTTTAATTTATATATATATTCAACTTCGACGTGTGCGAAGGCTGATGACCCGACGCCAGACGACGGTAATACGTCTTAATACACAATAACTACCCCTCCTCGCCATCCCCTAAAAATTGCACTCCAACATTCGTAGTATTCGTATACACGTACTCGACACTTCGGGTACTCGCGCATATAATATACAGAGTGATTTTATTATTGGTAATAATACATATTTTATTGAATCTTTGATTTTTGGTATTTTTAAGACGCATACTTAAACGTCATACTATACCATTTAAGCAGTGTTCTGTGACGAAACAAACCTATTTTTTTCATACGAGACCCACGCATTTGTTTTCGGTAAATTATTGAGCAGATCTACTCGTCGACCAGTTTTTGAACATTTTAATGTACATGTCTAAATCGAAATTGTACACCTAGTTGAAATTAAATTAATAAGATGTTTAATTATTTAACTTCGTGTAGGAACCTATAGTGTATGTACTCGGAGTAATAAAATAGATCCATGTTAACAGGTTTTGGGAGATAAGGTGGAGGATATGATGTCTTGGAAATTATAGTTATAAATATTAGTACGTTACAATTTTATGTTTTATAAAAGTTGAGTACAATAAACTATTATCGTTAGATATACCCTAAATACGGTTATGGGTACTAGTGTTAAATTGATTGCATGTAAGATCAAAATAAATAATTATAATAATATCGTCATTATTGCATGCATTTTAATATTATAGTTAATCCAAAAGCTGCTTGCTCAAATTTTGATTTAAATACATGACAAAAAAACAATCGTCTACTACTCGACAATTATTTATAGTAAAAACGTCCTTATTTAAAGGAAAAAAATCCCAGGACGCTCAATTATATTATTACGCTCGTAATATATATGTTATAAAAAAATCTATGGCATATAATATATGAAAATATGGTCGTCATATTAAGTGTACCGAAAATCACGGTTTGAAAAAATGCATTATTAAAAAATAAAAAGGGGGTTAGCATACTTGGTGAATCACTCTGTATAAACGAGTTCGCCAAGGTATGTATAATATCATTATGTGAGACGACGACGTTACCTTAGCGACCGTCTCCATCCGACCGTATCGCCGCGACGTGTCGTTATTATAATATATTATTATTATAATCGTTTATATTTTATATACATAGGCTGCACTACCATTACGGTGGGTGGGCGTAGTGTGCCGAGGAGGAGGATAACTCTGTTGTACGATTTATAACAATATAATAATTGTATAATTACCGCCACACAGAGTCCTCTTCTCTGACACTTTGGAAACGGTATGCTAATTACACATTGTCTGCAGCATTATTATACCACATATTCTGAACAATCGCAGACGATACGCGATGTATACCTGAAAAAACGTATTTTATTATAAATGTTTTATGTGTTACAGTTAATTATAATGTTATTGTGTTAGATACCTACTTTTTTACCTTTTCAATAAAATATAACAATATTTATGACTCGATTGTACACGTAGTTGCCCGAGACGTATAATCTCTGGTTAACCCTGCGAGACCCTCGGAGAGCAATACGTCATTGATTTATCCATCGGCAACGGTTTTCATCAATTAATTACAACAAAGACTTATTATTATTATTATTATTGTTATGTCACATCATTATTTCTGGTACCTTTCTCTATGTATACTCAGACATCAATACGTCGCGATCATATTTTGACATTTTTGTGACTTGTGAATTTGTGACGTATTCAATTCAATATTATTACGCACAGATTACTAGACTACTAAAGTATTGGTATACTAGCTTTTTTTAAATAAATGTTAAATTTCATTAGAAAATCGACTGAATGAAAACCAACTAATTACATAAAATTTGACTGTTCGACTTGGTGAGCATTTATTCATTACGAATGGTCGGGAAATTAATAAAAACAAACTAATTCTGACAGATAGGTGACAACATTAAAGTGTGTACCAACTAATGTTTATATTATGCGATATTACAATACCGTCAGTCATAACTCGGCGGCGTTTAGTTACGATCATTAATTTTCTTCGCTTTTGCGGGTGACACTTCACTAGCAGTGTTTTAAACTATAGTTTTATATCTTTAAGCTGAAAACGGAAGTAGCAAAACACTGAACACAATATTCACTGTAATAAAGCTAATTTCTCAAAATAAATATTATTATGTACCTACCTATTATACCTAGGTACCTTATGGGCACGTGTATACGCTTTGCGTTTTAACTTGTGCAAATAACGCGAATGCCTTTTGTTTTCCGGGAAAACGAAATTGGATTGTGTAAGTACAAATAATATTCTAGTTGAGCCGTTTGAATTTTTAATGGAATATTTTATGACTTTCTGCATAAGAAAATCGGACGGAGAAACTGAAAAACAGTTTCACACTGGGAGATTCTCCCTTATTTGGTAATCATTAAAACAAAAAAAAAAAAACGTGGTTCGTTGTACACGCTCGGTGCGGACCATGAGGGACGATAATTTCGTCGAAAACGCGTAAAGTTTATCGGTCGTTTTAAATCGCGTACCTACCTAAATATATATACACACACATATATATCTATATATGTTTTTTTTTTTAAATAAAAACTCAACTCAATTAGTCATATCGTAGGCGGAAAAACTGTTCGACTTCGTCCCTTTTATAGGATTCTTTCTGCAAACACTACGGACGACCCTCGACGACGCGATGGCCGCAACTACGTTACGACGACGACGACGATGATAATAATAATAATAATAATAATAATAATACGAAGTGCTCGACGGTTCTTTGAAAACAAAAAGTTACCCCTCCGGAAACGCCGCCGACTTCGTATATACAATACAAACACGCTGTAGCGGTGCGCATAAAATGTTTATAACGTTGTACGAAACACTTGTTCGAGGACCACGCGATGTTTTGTGCGGTGAACGACATGGTAGTCGGTGCAAAAATAAAAAATCCCCATTTGTTTTTTATACCACGTTTGAGCGCCCTGCAGTATAACCAGGTTACAACCCCATAGGTTAGCGGTAGTAAACATCGGCCAAGTAAATAACGATCCTGTGCTGAAGTCAATATTTGTGAGATCTTTTTGCGAACGTTTTCGATTCCTCGAACACGATGCACAACAATATCGTGTAATTCTAATAATATAAACATTATATTAATATATTATTGTGCAGACAGTATAGAGACGTGTTTATTTTTTCGACGTCATATTATTTACTATCTTATAATCGGGATTGTGCGTCGGTGATAGAATAATTTTTCTCAAAAAAATCTGAATATTTTGTTTTTGATAATGTCGAGTTTGGATCCTTTCAATATCCTTTCTTTCCATATCCTTTTAATTTTCACGCATATTTTCTGTACAAAATATATTCGATGCTTCATATATTTTATGCCAGGCGTCTCACACTCTCGTACCAGTTTAATTTTTTTTGGTAGTTACTCGTCCACAATCTCCGCATTTTATATACGTATATCTCGTGCTTCGAGCACCTTCGTAGGTAACCTAACCCTAAGTAGGTTGTTATAGTGTCGGCTCTCGTAGGGATTATTCGTTTTTAAGCTCGAACATCGAATATTTTATCGTTTATATAGTATAGGTCTATGTGTATGAGGGTAAGTTGGCCATTGCAAGAATAAAAAATAATTCTTCATAATGTTTATCTACAATGATAAAAGGCAATGTTTGCTCGTGTTTTTTATGTACAAGCGATCCACAGCCAAGTCTATCGCTTGGCCTAATAACAAATAATTATAATGTGATTGCATCGATGCCATAAAAAAATCACCGGGAAACGTGTTTTTACACGTCAACAGTTATTTATATCTTTGTTCTCCAAATTTTTCGGAATCGGTCTCAGCCGGTTCGACCCCCCCCCCCTCGCGATCGACTGCGGTTTATTTTTTTAATTTAATATTGTTTGACGATAAATATACGTACTCATCGTCGTATTCGACTGTTGTTGTTCACAGGCGAAGAATGTTCGCGCAACTACATGATGGACGAGGACGACGAGGACATCAGCGTAAGCGGCGACGGATGCGGCAGCGACATGAGCGACGACCGGGACAAGGTCAGTGGCGACGGCAGTTCTTCGACCGGCGGCGGCGGCGGCGGCGGCGGAGGCAGTGCGAAAAAGTCCAAATCGTCTTCCGACCACTGCGGCGGAGGCGGCGGAGGCGGCGGAGGCGGAGGTTCGAAAAACGGAGGCAGCGGCAAACCGCGGAGGGCCCGGACAGCGTTCACGTACGAACAGCTGGTGGCGCTCGAGAACAAGTTCAAAACGACGCGGTACCTGTCGGTGTGCGAGCGGCTCAACCTGGCGCTGTCGCTGTCGCTCACCGAGACCCAGGTGAAGATATGGTTCCAGAACAGGCGGACCAAGTGGAAGAAGCAGAACCCCGGACTGGACGTGAACAGCCCGACGGTGCCGCCGCCCGGGCCGGCCGGATCGTCGGCCACCGGTGGACCGCCGTTCTTCCACCCCCTGGCCTACTCGGCCGCTCACCACTACCAGACGCAGAGCTACTCGGCCGCCGCGGCCGCCGCGTACTTCCACCACCTGGGCGCGCACCACTCCACGATCGGCGGCCACCATCCGCCGTCGTAATGGCCCGTCTCCCGTTCCTAAATATTGCAATATTATATAACACGACCGCACCCCCATCGTCCACGGACGCCAGACCGCGGCGAGACGGCGTCGGCCAGATCTCAAAATAATAATAATGATAATAATGATAATGATAATGATAATAATTGTGTACGATAATAATATCATAGTTTGCTCGCCGCCGGGCCGGACGACGAGACACCGCGACGGCAATAATGTATTATAACAATACGGTCAAAAGTAGTCGCCTCTCTTTGGACCGACCGCTAGTTTCAGAGTTATTCGCCTCTGAGATTTTTCCAATATAGATGGGTGGGTGGTAGCCGGTGGGTGGTAGCCGGTGGGTGGTAGCCGGTGGGTCCTCTGGTAAATGCAGTTATGTTATACTCGGCGGGTAATCAATAATGATCGGAAATATAACAAGTCGTATGATATATTGTTATGCACTATAATTATACTCGCGATATTTGTAACTGTTGCATCTGAACGATTTTCAGTCATATCCACTCCACTGACTGAGCATCGCGGTCGACGGACTTATTCACCTGGCGGACCCTAGATGATGGGTTTGACCTATACCGGCACACGAGGGAAAAAAATCAGTCTACATCACTGCATGTATGTTTTTGAAGGCGCATTTCCACATTTTTTTCTGGTCATTTCCCCCTATTTTGTGGCATCACGCATTTAACGGTTTGCGTTATTTTCAAGATGTTTTTTTTTACATAATTTTAACTATATCATTACGAAACAAAACTTTTGAAAGGAAAAAATCTATACATTTTTATCGTTGTCAACTTTTATTTTTATTTTTTTCGTATTATGCATATTTTGAAAAACATAAATAAACAAGTCATAACGAATATGAATTATTATCATGGGTACACCTACACAGCCAAATTAATTTTTTTTTTACGACGCATTATATTATGCAAATCTTTTTATCCTTTGACCTTTCGGCTCATCCGGCTAACGTGAACTCAAAGTATACTCTGGTCCCAATAAGTGATGACTACTGCAACAGTATTATAATAATATATTTTGAAACGACCCAATACGAATATGCGAGGGCGGTCGACCCGATTTGTAGCAACTAGCAGATCGCCCGAGATCGTATTTTTGTCGCGGTTTTTCCGATCGAAATCTCCGAGTCCAGACCGCTGCTGGGTATTCACGGTGGTATTCGATGTTATATACCTATAGATGACCGCGAATACCTGGATACATATAATATCATTTATGTTATAATATTATGTAAACTCTTATAATGATAATAATACGTTATGTCGTCGTCGTGACATTATGATAATTTTTTATAGCTAATGTTTTCCGTACCCCTTCTGCGCCCATCCCGCAAAACCCATATTACGATATTATCATGTATCTTAGATATCTTGTGTAAACTATTACGATTTTACGTCTTATTCTTGTTATATAATATAATATATCATAACATAATATTATTAGTAATATATAATATTGTATTGAATGATGTATTGTATTGAACAACGGAAATGATCTGAACCGTGTCCGCAATAGTCGAGCGATCGACACGTATAAAAGCATATAACATTAAATATTATTATTGTGTTTATTTTGTTATCATACAAATTATTATATGTTATGTATATATTGTGTCGCGTAGGTATAGTAGTGAATTCCGGTCAGGCCTTACAAAATGTATGGGTTGGTTCTCGAGCCAAACCTTAAGGTTACCTATTAAATTACTGCAGGGCGTTTCAACTACGTTCTTTCGTACAGACTTTGAGTATAGGCGGTACACCTATATAATATCATTTCAGTTTGATAAAATCGAAATCGTTTTTGGCGTTATGCGAATCCGAGTTTTGGGACCTACTTGCAGTAGTTGTACCTATCCATCTCATGCAATGCTCATCTCGTTATCACGATAATAAATAATATAGATTCACTGCGCAGAATTATTTGCGTCTCACCGTGAAACTCAATTTCATTCGATCCAAGGTGGAATTAATTTTTTAATTAAAATAACAATTTTATCATTTTTAACAATTTACAATAGTTTTTAAGTTGTTATTTTTATTCAGAAATAAACAGCTCCTGTCGTTCACCAAGACCTCTAATTCGATGTTTGATATTTTGCGACACCGTGCGTGACCAGAAACCATAAAACACCACCCGTCCACCCGGTATCAGAAATTTTCAAAAAATCTAGTTACGATTATACCTATGTATAAAAAAATATGAGTTTTGAGGATGACAATAATTTTTTGTTATACTTATTATTTCTACAAGTTTGAATAGGAATCAGACAGATGGGTAGGTATACTCAGTGGAATCCCGCGTTCAGTGCCAAGAAGGTTTTCTATTTCGCTCAACTGACATCATGAGAACATAATATTATCGAAGTCTGTACGGAACAACCTGAATCACTCCGCAGTATACGTCATGACACATCTCATGTAAACTCATAAAATAAATGTATATTTTATATTATTGTTGTTTCGTTAATCTGTTTTTATGTTTATTGTTTGTATTATTATTATTATTATTACTATTGCACACTCCTTGGTAAAAATCGAGTCAGGCCGAGGCAATTATTGTAACAGTTTTTTAGTTTGATTTTATTACATATCCGACCTGCGAATGCCCATGGCTTACATTTTGCAATATTATATATATATCAATTTAATACAAATATTAATATTTTTATACACATTATTATTGTTAGATAATATTATAATATTATTGTTCATTAATCGTGTTTTTTTTTTTTTTGTATGATTTTTGGCTTTTAACCAACAACATAATATTATCAGAAAATGTAATGCAGTTGAATTATATATTATTATTATTATTATTATTATTGTACTTATACGTTATAGTTATTGTATTGTAGTAATATCGATTTAGCTACGACTTGTGAATTACATAATATTTATATGTTCACAAAGACCGTAGTCGAACCGGTATCTTTTTTGTTTCTCAGACGTACCACTCTCGAACCCAACAAAATATGTATCAATGTAATATTTTACTATATATAGGCGTGTACGGTGTACACATACATTATATAATTACTTATTGTACTATATACCTAGATTATCATCGTATAGAATTAGGTCGATTTTTATTGTTTGTTCGGTACACGTAAGTATTATTGCTATATGTGTAAATAAACTTTAATGATAATATTGTATTGTATTGTAATATTATTATATCGTGTTCGTTGTAAATTACTACCACATGTACAGTAATAAATTATGAAAAATAAACGGACTACCTATTATGTTCGCTCGTAAGCACTCTTGTTTTCATTTGGCCCATCCCCCTCGTGGTTCCATGCCCGATACCGGCACATTATATATACATATACGTAATATCGTATTATTTTATATATACGCGCGTATATACCTACCCCAAACAGCGGCGACACATGTGTCCGTACACAAACATTGTAATGTTATAATATATATTAGCGGTTGTTATTCTAGCACTTTTTTTTTTTTTTACTCTCCGTGCGCTAAATCCACGAGGGATTAAATTAGCGTAATTCAAAAAATAAACATCGACCGCGATAGTCATTAGAATATATATTAGTAAAAATCGTGTACTGCACCAGCGTGTGCACGCGGCGGGTGTCTGCAGTGTATAAGCGCAATAAATCATTTTTTATTGGACTACTATAATATTGTTGTTATTATTTTATATTATAACGATCGCTCGCCGATCTCTCACGAGACTCGGTGGAGACCTCACACAACGTGCGATAAAAACTAAGTAGATCGATGACGTACGTAATGTACATAAAACGGGTGACGGCGATATAACACGTGGATCGTATGTGTGTTGAACAGCTTTACTCGACCTATTTATAATAATAATAATAATAATAATAAACAGAGAAAATATGATTTTGGATGAATCGCCAACAAGACAAAAAAATAATGAGACCAATAGTTGTCGAAAAGAAATTTTCTGAATAACGGTTTTACGCGAATAATTTTTTTTTCGATAAATTATTCAGCATTTTTCTTGGTAATTATTGCAATAATATTGTGAACTTTTCACCACACCTTGCCGTAGAATACTACGAGTCACATACCATTAATATGAAAAATATGCGCCGATAATCTAATAATAACAATTGATAACTGTGTTCAAAATCATGTATCCGAGTGAGAGTGGTAATCATTATTAGTTATTGCAATTGAAAATGGTGTAAATATCTGTATGGGTTCACATGGGACAAAACGGTTGAGTAAAACTGGTATAGAACACTTCTATTATATTATTCATATATGCATGCGAGTAGGGTTACCGATATATGTGTGAGCTGCAAGCCCGAAATGTGCAGGTATTCGCGGAAAAACCGGAAGAGCCACAGGATTCCGAGGAAACCAGTGCCGGACATTAAAAAAAAAAAATTATTATTACTAAACTATTTGACTATTGCTAAGACTTTATTTATTAAGCCCCCTAACTATTTGCGTCCATATCACGTTCAGTAATTTTTTAAGGTGTATAATAAATGAGCATAGGTCGGTAATTATTAGTGACTGAACAAATTAACTAATTGTTTGCACTACATTTTTTCTAATAAAATATTTATTATTTACACACTTTTGGCTAACAAATCTCTTTTACTTTTTGCAATGCTTTTTTTTTTAAACAGTCCACGTTCCCGTTGTATCCCGATCCCCGACACCGATGAAAATGATATAGGGGTGCCGCTGGTATTGAATAAAGGGATACATTTTCGTATAACTCATCGTTTTGCAGCTTATCACTGGGAGATATTACGATAGACTTTCGTTTTCAATACTTCAATACGAGTTTGGTCTCGGGGACTGTACCAACCCCATCGACCACAAATCATTATCGAAGCTTTTACATCGTTCAGCTGTATAAAGTCTCGTGAAAACACATTTTATATACTATGACATGCACAACATACATAATAGCAATAACCTAGACATGTGTTAAACATAAATGAATCAGCTTTACCGATGTTTGAATCCTAAAATAAATACAAAATAAATATCGACTTAAATTGTTTTGATAACGTGCGCGAGGCAGTGTGTATCGTTGATTTGTCAAAGAAAACATTTTCCGGTGAAATATTTATGGAAAAATGTATTTATGGAACGATTTTCGTCACATTACTAGTTAAGGTGCTCAGTGCTGTTCGATATTTACGTATCCTGCAGTACTCTAGTCAGTGGATCTCAAACTTTTGTTGTTCTGCAGGATTGGAGCAACAAATACACAGTATATACACTTATAGCTTAAATTGTATAAAGTTATAAATTACAACTAAACATACTTTTATTGTTTTGGGAAAAAAAGTAATCATTTCTATACTCATGTCTAAAATCTAACTATGCCTATATAAATGAATAGGTAAGGTTATACAAATAAATAAGGTTATAAATGATAGATATGCATGACAATTATCATACTTGGAAAAATGACAAATAATACATATAATTTATAATGATATGTAAATAATACATTTTATTATCATAGGTAAATAAATAATAAATATTATGTAATTGTGTCGGTACGATAGCATTCGCGAACCTACATCAGAAATAAAATAAAGTAGACAAGAAAAAATTGTATCATTTGTATTATGCTGAAATTAGTTTATACTAATTTATTGTGATATAAAAAATGTATAATTTTTTTTAATTTAAAAAACTGAGAAAAATATTATAAACATAATATATACGCGTTTATATTTTCAAAAATTTCATGACACACCTAATGTAAGTTCACGATACCTTGATTGAGAATAACGGGTTTACATAAATTCCATAAATAAACATTTACATTTCGACTTTTTAGTATTGTAAGTTATAAGTCTATAATCAACGGTTATAGACAGTAAATAATACTATATTCATGTTAAGGTGATTTCAATATTAAAGTTAATTAGATATTAGAATCCGAGCACCTTTACCATTAAAAATTAAAATGATTTCTTCGACATTAGGTGTAAGTACTTGTCAAATAAAACAATTTATCAACTTAAGTATTTGATTGCATTTATAGTTGCCAATTTTTAAAAACACGACACTGTAAGATTATTTTTACAAAAAATGTTAATTTTTATCAAAAAATAAAATGCCACAGTGTAATACCAAGAATAAATCATAGTTTAATTATAATTGCACCAGTATTAGCTTAAAAACAGTAATCAAGGAATTAAAAAAAAAAATGAAACCGCACGCCGATTATATCCAGCAAAATAGAATCGAGGATGCATTTTATTGCTCCACATTATACCTGCATACTTTAAATCAACATGATTTTACCACAATATTATATAACACTATATAAATTAAACATTTTAACAATAATTGCAACCAAATATATGGTTTTCATTGGCAGTTAATTATTATGTTTAATATTTACTGACAAGTGTATAAATATTATAAATTAAATGTATTATTTGTCAAGTATATAATTGTGTATAGATATCATTTATAACTTGTAAACCGATAGTATTATGAACTACAAAATAAATATTGAACATCAAACAAAAATATTATATTGAAATTCAATTGTTAAATTAGAGTGAAACGGGTAAAATGCAGTACATGAAATTGAATGTATTTTCAATCTGAATTGACTAGAATAATACAATTCAACAGGAATAGTGAATTAATTACGGTTTATCGTACCACATTGAATATGAATTATTTATACATTCATTTTTCTTCTTCTATAAATCACAACTTTTTTTTAGAATTGTATATTTTTTTGTTGAAAAGAGCTTGCTAAAATAATATTCTAACTTTAACCGTTTGAAATATTTTTAGACATATATAATCATATACTCTCCTAAAAGGTTTTTAATCAAAGTGTGTTTTACTATTCGGTAAAATGTAAATGTATTCAACTCACTTTCTGCTGAATTGTTATTGATGGTTCTATATGGGTTTCAGAAAATGTTAAATGTCAACATATTATAATTCTTGAATCTTTGAACTAAAAGTTGAATTATTTCGTATTGTGTGTGATATAATATTACGTAAAAAATCAATTTAGTATTGGTAGAACTTACCATGACTTACCATTACATTATATGGAATATAGGTAGAAGGACAAACTGTACTGTGTAATTTAATATACATCGTAATTTTCTCTCCATATGACGTACTAATCAAAAAAAAAGTGAAAACCCAACAGTAGGTACAAAATATTATATACAACAACCTTAGAACAAAAATCAAAATATAATGTAGTTAAAAAAGACTGGTAGATATTTGAAATAAAAAAAATATATTATTATTTTTTTTTTTTTTTTTATCGATCTTAAGCTTCGGCAACTGAGGCCATTAGCTGTAGTAGGATTTGTATTGTAGGTTTGTTTGTATTGTATATTTTTGGGACGGTAGGGGGGAACACGTGTGTGTTTGTTTTTTGGCAGAATTTCGAATGGGGCACCCGTAGGTTTCTGCCATGCCCCGGGGGTGGGGGATGGCAGCACTTGTTCTCCGGTCACCGCGACTTGTCCGGAGAAAAATGCCGCCCGGTAGCCGAGGATCGAACCGCGACCGGCTGCGTCGCAGCGGACGCGTCAGACCACTCGGTCACCTCATCCCCCTATATTATTATTTATAGAGCAATTAATAGAACAATAAATTGAAAAATATCGTAAAATATATACATAATATTATTTAAAGGGCGTTATTGTTTATCAATGACAAAATCTTTGGAATATATAATATAATATAACTGAACATACGCCTATAGACGATAGGTAATATTTTATACAATAATAATATATTTATTAGCTTGCAATACCTTATTAAATGTGTATAAGTGGTTATGGGTGAAAAAATAAGTATAAAAAATGATTCATTTGTCATTTCAAAATGCGAGTATCGTGTTTCCAATAAGTCCCGGAGGCCGTTTAATATTACAGTGTATAATATTTAATTTAAAAATTACTCTCGGCTTTTCGTCGACTTTTATGATATAAGTACCACTTATATAATATATCATATACATACTCCAAAGTTCATAAGGCTATTGATTTCATATCGTCTCCTCGGTGTTATTTGTCCCAGACAATCAACTGAAGTATAATGACATTTCAAATCACTGCGAAAAAAAAGTTGTTATGTTACTTATTAGTTTTTACGATCTTGTTATTACTCAAAATAATAATAATATCACATTGGTCGATTTTCTTTGCAGTTGTAGATATTTTTCCCTCTTAACTATAAAAAAAAAAACTTATTGAAATCGACGTGACCGGGAAATATTTATTCAACACACCTGTTGTAATCCGACTATCAGAGATTCCGATGACGGAAGATTTCCAATGAAAAGTTGAGACGACTTTTAAACAGTTGATAAAATAATATGGTTTATTATAAGCAAAAACACAATAAAATACACAATCCATGTCGATGTGACTGGTGTGCAGGGTTGGGCAAGATACTCAAAAATAGTATCATGATACATGGTACATATGATGCATGAGTTTAGTGTATCAAGATACAAGACACAAGATACATATATCAAAGATACATGATAATTTTATATTTCCAATTAAATTGTTTTAACTATTAAACACTAATAACTTCCATACACAATACACTATACTGTCCTATAATAATAAAAAAATACATACAAATTACACTTTAATTTTTACTCATATATATTTATACAACAAAATTAATAAATTACATAAAAATAACATCTTCATTTTAGTTATACATGCGTATAACTGGCTATGGATTTATGATTATGAAATTAAATGTTTATGAATTAATAAATCGATAAATGTCTATTCAATGTTATTCTTATGAATAAAATCTTGGGTACTTTTTAGAAAAATTACTGGATGAGAGATTTAAGAGATCCAGAAAGTATTTTTTGTTCCTTTTTAACCTATTGGAATGTCATACACAATACTTTTACAGCATAATCAGAACCATTTTGTTCCTTAGACAAAATTTTAAAATATGTTCCATTTAATGATGTAGGAATTTTAATATTTTGTTCAGTAAAATAATACATTAAAAAAAATTAAGACAAATTATGAAAAAATAGTGAACGGTATAATTATTTTACCGACAGTGTTGAATGTTGACACACTGACACTGACACACAGAAGGAAGAACGAATAAAATGGTACAACAATGCGAATAGTACACTGTAATTGCTTATCTGTATTTTTGATTTTATTTTCAATTTTATGTGGAAAAACCTACACTTATATTGATATATATATATAAGTAGCGGATTCATATTTACGAGAACGAAAATTTCAGTTTAGTGCTTATCTGTATAACTATGTACAGTCATACGGATACGGGCACCTTAATTTAATTTTATGTTTTTAAAATTATCTTACAAATTGTAACGTTGTGCGGTAAATTTGTCCATTATCGTTAATTTTCCCAGTAATTGTTACATTTATTTTAAGTTTTTATTGACTTGCAAATCGAATTCATATTTCTCGATACTTTTCAGTAAAAATAATTACACTATTAGTATCTTGTATCTTTAGGCAAAATAAGATACAAGATACAAGATCAATTATTGTACCTTTGATACAGCCCAGCCCTGCTGGTATGAAGGTGCTCAATGGCTGTGGTATTCCTGATCCTGCTGTACTTTGGCTCCCTCATAAGTGATTCCTGATCTGTTGTCTTTTACCGGATCGTGAGTTTCGCAAACGTCTTTCGGGTGTAATAGTCGAAATTGAAGAATAACGCGTGGCTGCAATTAGCTGCAATGTGAGTTGCATCGGCACTTGGCTTTAATATTGTTGGCCTTCAAAGCCTTTGAGTAGTACTCGCATGGATACATCATGCGCTAATGCTACTCTTATTAATTACATGCATGTATGTTGTTTATAATATCTAAATTGTATGGTCAGTTTACGAATCATGAAATTTGGAGCCCACGACACACCTTACACAACATGACTACCTTGGCATAATAATAAATAAATAATTGATACAATTTAAACCAAAATATATATTCATAATATACATATACAGGTATAATGGCGATTAGGTTTATACTTGTACGTAGTATGTACCTAAGTACTACCCGTCGTTCGGTAGTTAAATACTGTTAACGTAGTAAATCGGTCTGCAATATATAATATCACCACGGTTTATGAGAGTGGGTGGAGCTGGTAGTAATGTGGATCTTCGCAGTATATTCTTTGCGGTAGGTAACTATATGTTTCAGATATCATCGACTCATCTTGGAAAAAATGACCACTTGCAGCTTCAGTGAAAGCGAACCGTTAACATAATAATATCATAATATTGTTAATACATAATATTATTTTCTAATCAATCACGGATAGCTACATCCGAGGATCGAAGTTTCCTGTGGTGATATATATGATATATAGATACGTCATCATATCTACGCCCGTGATGTTTGAGAGGGATATATGGTAGTTTGATCCACGTGTGTTGTCTCCGTCTTACGTACCCACGAGTGCCATGGCATAGCGAATTTTCGTTCACCAGTTTCAATCGTGTGCTATTGCTTATTAGTTTCGATATTGGAGTGAATTTAAAGGTAAAATTAGTATCCACCATGTAGGCTTTTATTGGCATTATTATTTTTAAGGAAATCATGACTTTTTGAAACTGTACATTTTAAAATGATCATAATATCTTACTTACGAAAACAATAATATCAATAAAAACCTACTCGTCACAGTGGATAAAAATTTTACCTTTAAATTGTATAACAGGTCTATTCACTCCAATATCAAAACCAACATTACACTATTAATTGAAACTGGCGAACAAAAATGTGCTATGTCGAAAGTGTGTAAGGCGGAGGCCACACGGCACGTGGGTGGGACATCCTTCTTAAGACCAGAGTTCTTGGGGCACTTATTTGTCTGTCGATCGTCGCAAAATCGTTTCAGTTTTATAATATATGATATTATGTACTTGGATAGGGATGTGCGGTTATTATTTATTATCGAATCCATAAAGTTATTTGATATTTTGATGGCTTAAGGATATCAATATATTTTTACGGCTTAGTTTTTGTGTGTACGCCCACCAGCTATTACTTATTTGGCTTATGATATTCCGTACATAAGCAATATAATATATAGTACCTACCTATATAATATGTAAGTATCGTGTTACTGTAAAAAATCCCGACATCCGATCCCGATGCTATTATAATTGTATATTTTTAGTTTCACATTATTGTCACTGAATGTTTTCGGCTAAACCATTTCAATTGCGAGAGATGAAATTTGTTTTACTAAAAATATATCTTATCTACTTCGTCAACAATTTCATTCAAAATAAAATCTAATGATAACATATATGCTATGAAATATTTATAATGTGATACAAACAACAACTAGTTCCAAGCCAACATCAAATTTGGGAGTATTAAAAAGTTATCTTTATTTATAATAACTAATGTTTGCTGTTGTTTTAACACCATTGGATTCTTATCTCAAATTAAGTAATAAGTCAAATTGATCCAAGTAAATGATTGGTTCTACACTGAATTAGTGTTGGGTCAACTAAATTATGTTTAACTTTTTGCTAATAGTATTTTAACACCAAGCTTACTCCAGCTGGAAATCTACACTCAAATGTGTTCATTAATGACACTTTTTATTGTAAATTCAACACCAGATTTCTATATGTGTAATAAGAAGGTAAACATAAGCATATTAAGATTTTTAATAATCTTTAAAACTGGTTTAACATAAATATAAAATAGACGTAAAATTTAACCTAGTATTCATTATACTCGGGCAATTTTTACAAATAATCAATATCGATAGATTAATATTAATGACTACGATTTTCAAATCACCGTAGCTCCCATATCGTATAAGCTCATTACTTCTGACCGCTTCTCATTAGAAATCTAAGTTAAATAACTCAAAAACTATTCTTAAGAAATGTGATTTTGATGCGTCAAAAATTTCAGAAAAATTATCTTCTGCATAATTTATAGTTAAATATGGAGGGTTCTCCTTTGAAAAACAAAAGCATGTATCTCTACAAACACTTCTTACGTAATACAAACATTTTTAATTATTTGATATGTAGTCTTAAAGTATATTACTTAAAAATTTAAAAAATTATATTTTGTACAACTATTATTGAAGTAAAAAAAGGTGTGAACAAGCTTTGCGAATCAAACTTATTCAAACTGTACATCATGACGTAGTAGGTACACTAGTACATAGCTTCTTCAGTCATCTACATAAAGCAAGTGGCTCACAGCATTTCAAATTGAATTTCCGTCCTAACTGCAGTCGTAGACTCCACCGAGGTCGTTCCCGCGACGCTTTAAATAAATCATAATAATATATGTCACAAATTGTAAATAACGTAAAAATTATTATTGCACGACGTTAAACTATTACCTCGGTAGTAATCTTGTATAACTTGTTATTTGATGTACAAATGTCAAAAACGTTAAATCTATATCCCCAATTTTAAAAATGATTATTAATGTCAGGAAAACTTTAATAATAATAATAAAAAAAAAAAAAACTATAGTTTTCGCTATAAAATAAATAAAAAAAAAAAAACGAAATCGGAAACCGTCGTCGTAATCATTTCCGATCGTTTCCTGATCTCGTGACAACGACCGCAAGCACCTACAGCCATTATAACGTCCTCGGGGGGGAAACAGTATACTACAGCTAGGAGTATAACGTCAATAATAACGCCTGCAGTCGCGTATATATTTCATGCGACCCGTCGGTCGAGTATCGTGTGTGTGTGTATACGGAGGATTTCGATTATCATAAATCGCACCGGGGCGAAGAAGACCCGTCCAATTAGCCGACTATATAACCTATACGGTCCTCCGGGTTGTACACGTCGTCATACTATAATCGACACTGCGGAAATAATACATCGATTGTCGTTTGTCCGCGAATCGGGTGATGTCGCGTTATTGTCATTATTATTATGGTCATCTGAGGAATAAAAGCGACCGGAAAGAGCTGCGCAAACCCCCTCGTGGGGGTACAAACGCCCGTCCCTGGGGTGGCAGTTAGTTATAATTGGCATATAAGGGTCTGCCGACGAATAGACGCGCGCACACACGCTCGCGTGAGGACTCGATTTAAAGTTAATACTATGTACAGGGTGTTTGTGCAATGAATGTCACCATTATAGGTACATGTCAAACATATTATGTATAGGTTTGTATGTATATTCATATGCATCAAAATATATAATATTTGAGTACACATGTGATATACTCGGTAAAAGTGGAAAAAGGAATTTTTTTTTCGAATGCAAGGGTAATTTGGTAATTTATTTTCATTCTCAAATTCAAAATTCAATATTCCACGATACACCCGACAAAGCTTGCGGCACGATATCATATATTATATAGCTACACGATTTACGGGGCGTTATGCATCTCGCCTTCTCATAATATAATAATATTATAATCGAATGAATGACCCCGCACCGTCACCTCGTTTGATGAGTATACATTTATACAGAATTTATTATTATAATGGAATCATTTCAATGGTAAACCCACGGTTATTGCAAAATTTACCAGATGTGGTGTGGTTTTTACTTAGAAAAATTATGAAAATTTACAGTAAATATTATATTGTTTACAAATGAGTGTGATTTTTGTTCGTACAATCATTTGTGATCAACGCATTCTAATATAGGATTAACATTTTTTTTTTTTTAAAATGGTTACAACAACTATTGCCTATACAACTTGATGGACTTCATATTGTTTTTGACTTTATTAGTATTACTATATCATTTAACAGCTATGTGTACCAATATTTTTATTTTTTATCTAATCTACAAAAAAAAACCATGTTTAAAAAAAATCGATATTATCAAACGACGTGATATCAAATAACTTAAGACCTCCGTTCGACGTTCGACGAAACAGTTTCGTTTTCGATTACACATATACATCTATCCTTATAATAAATATTCGACGACCGCATTCGTGGTAGGTACCTAGCGAAACACCCTGTACAGCGCACAGCTCACTATTAAAATTAATGGATGCGCATTGCGCGCACCAATTGGCGATTACGTTATGTATCGTTATAACATCCGTGACTGAGGACCCCATATTGATGTGTATGAAAATAAAATATGTCGTCTATACATTATCGTAGTGTAGCTGCGTATCAGGAACAGAAGTAACAGCGAAGGACCAAAAGGACTAGAGTTGGCAGAAGGAGCAGCATCATTGCACATTAATATCATACACATGGCGCGGACGACACCCGTTTCCGCGGTGTACCTACACATAACGTAGCACCAGTTTCGTAGAAGATACTTTTTAAAAGTATTCAAACGCAGATACTGACACTTATTTTGAAAATTATTTGAAATACGCGTTCGAGTACTCAGTAAAAAGAGTATTCGGGTGCGAAATATTCAAATGTTTTGAAAAATTGTTTATAGATACTTTCAAATACCTGCCTACATTCAAATTTTTTATAAATATATTTTTACCCTATAAATCAACAGAACCGATTTTCATGTTTTTCGGTAATCATAATGTATACATCGTTTTACACCGCATTATTTGGGGGAACCATAAAAATATATCAATCTGATTTTTGTCGAAGTATTATAATTTTCGGTTGAATTCACAGTAGAATAAACAAATTGATTCTTAATTAATTTTTTTATTTTACATGGTTAAAATAAAAATAAAAATAGAAATTACATAAACTAAAAAGAAAAAGTATTTGATTTTGAATACGCATATATGTACTTAAAGAAAGTATTTTAAACAATTTGTTCAAGTGCTTTTTTTTAAGTATTTAAAATAATACATATTTGAGTACAGTGTTTGAATATACATCTACAGTTCTACTCAAATACTTTTACTCGAGTACTTACTATACAATATTGCACTGCACCTGTCTCGACGTACATATTATAACTCTGCAGCACCAGTCTCGACGTTATATCATCGCCTGCGTCATTACGCTGGTCGTTTTGACTCGTATCGTACACATTATATTTTGATATCAACTACCGTACACGGCCGCCTCCTAAGTCACGGTCCCGTGCACCGTGAAACGATCTCTCCGCGTGGCGGGTGCGCCTCTCCCCCAGTTTCGATTATTCGCGTCCGCGGCGCATTGTGATTATTTTGCAGTATCGCTTTGTTTGTGTCTTGGGGTCGCGTATGTGCAGGGCGGTCATTAAACGCAATTATTGCACGGCTGCGATCACCCCTCTCTCGAGCGCGACACAATCATAATAAAATAAAATATAATTATGTAATACCGTAGTCATAGTACGCGTGTATAACTTTACTTTCGTCACCGCGACCGTAGTCATTTTTGCCACCCCCGCGATTTTTCTGGTGTATCATCCCCATGGTTTTCGGACGACTATTATATGTTACGGCGGCGATAAGGCGCCGATAGTAATATTCTTGAGCAACTCTTTGGGTTGGACTCACGGGATTGAATTTTGAATCTAAATCATCCACAAAACCGCTCAAACGCGCACAACAAATTTCGTCCAAGTCGGCCCAGCCGTTTAGGAACGCATCAAAAGACAAACATACATATACATACATACAGACATACAGTCATTCATTTATATATATATAATTATATAGGTAGCCGGTATTTTTATTAATTACTAGCTAGTAGCTGACCATGTACGGAGTTACTCGTAAAAAAATAAAATAGCGAAAGTTGATTTTTACACTGTCTTCAACTCCGTTAAATGTAAACTACTACTGAAATGCTGTCATTGTTTGAGTGCAGGTATCGTCCAAATATAAAATACAGGTCTAAAATTATTTCCAATCGTACTAAATATTTTATTTTTTGTAATCTATGGTAACCAAATACATGCAAAAAAATATTAGTTGTTCTTGAGCAAACAAATCCCTGATGTGTGAGCCTCTCTTTAAAATTCGAAGTTCTTAAAATTGGCTTTGAAGTAACCTTTGGTGCCAAATTTTAGAAACAAAGATGTGATAGACTGAATTGCTTACACTAGAGAAACACAAGAATTTTGCTTTTGATTATAATATTAATATATTATCATTAATGATTAATACATTATCAGGCTCTATTAAAATCACTATCATTGGATACTAAAATAATATAGGTATTAGGTATTTATTGTTATATAATATACTGTGGTATTAGGAACTGGGTATGTGTACCCACTGGGTGTTTTTGTGTAAGTGTAATATGAATTTTCATATTTTAATTGTTCTTAAGGGTTCAATAACAGTGCAAAGTAAGAAAGACGTTGTTTCAGCACCGATAGTAACCTAGGTTTTCGGAACAAGCAACATAGGTATTATAACTATCCAAAATAAATCAACCTAATATTAGAAAAAATATGAGCCTATACTAAAATGGTCCAAAACAAAATCACATCACCATCCATATTGCACCATTGACCCCGAAAATAGTCACACCTAAAGACTGGCCTCCATTACCCCTTGGTGTCGACATGTGTCTGTCATTCCTATACTGCCGTCAACATTCCCGAGAACTTATATAATATGTAATTCTCAGATTTCAAACAATTTTCATTTAATTGTTTAATTAAGTTTGACATCAATATTTTAGTAAAGTGGTATAATATTTTTACAACACTCAAGTGTTTCGTCTTTTTTAGTACAAACGATACCCATTTTCTCGTCAAAAATCTTGACTTTGACATAACCGATGGGCTATGCCATAAAATAATTAAAATTATAAAACGTGTTCAGTGTCCTGTTCGGGGCCATACATGCATTACACTGACTTGTCAGAGTTTTGATGATAATTATAACACGTATAAGTTGAAGTATTTCTTTTCAACAATTGTATATGCATAGTGCATACAATTCAATTTATTTTCAAATGTTGAAAAAAACATTCACATATTTATTTTTATGGGTAAATTCTGGGTTTTTTATTAAATAATTGTACCTAAAATAAAAATAATGAAATTATTTAAAGCATTTTATTACTGCCAGCCCCATTGGAACGAATGAATAGTAAAATAATATTTTTACTTATTATCTATACAAACTTTTTTTGTCCAACCCTGAGTAAACGGTAGATAGAGCTATTATAGATTTTAGAAATTAGAAAACTTTTTATAAAATTTATATTCGAATATCTGGGACTCAGTCATCTTCATGAAATTCCTTAAAAAATGTCTATCCATTTAATTATTTACTTGACCATCCAATATGTTGATATTTCTGATGAGATGAATATAAGAGTATAGGTACTTATGCTGTGTCTGCTAAGTGTTAACACATTTTTGTGTTTTAGAATATTCTAAAACTTTCATGTAACCCTTCTACTAATCACAGATTCAGTGCAGATGATAGCACTTTAGAAAATTTAATACAAGATTAATATTATCATATTCTTTTCTATTTATTTCTATTTTTTTTTTAGNGCATTTTATTACTGCCAGCCCCATTGGAACGAATGAATAGTAAAATAATATTTTTTACTTATTATCTATACAAACTTTTTTTGTCCAACCCTGAGTAAACGGTAGATAGAGCTATTATAAATTTTAGAAATTATAAAATTTTTTATAAAATTTATATTCGAACATCTGGGACTCAGTCATCTTCGTGAAATTCCTAAAAAAATGTCTATCCATTTCATTGTTTACTTGACCATCCAATATGTTGATATTTCTGATGAGATGAATATAAGAGTATAAGTACTTATGCTGTGTCTGTTAAGTGTTAACACATTTTTGTATTTTAGAATATTCTAAAACTTTCATGTAACCCTTCTACTAATCATAGATTCAGTGCAGATGATAGCCCTTCAGAAAATTTAATATAAGATTAATATTATCATATTCTTTTCTATTTATTTCTATTTTTTTTTAGTTCTATAAAATAAGTAGACAATTTTAGATAAACTTTTTTAGTGCCTTTTAACACTTTAATAAGATGAAATGTAGAATCATACTTACAGATAAGTCTAAAGTGCTGTAAAATAAATCTGTAAGTATAGCATATAAGCATATACCTACATTTATTGATAAAACTCAATTATTTTTTTTAGATTCAATTAAACACAAAATGTAAAGTTCTAAATACTCACTTAATAGTTCCGTACTATTATATTAGTTCATAAAAAAACAATAAATCATAGTTTTTGAAAATCATCACTCTATAGTTTTAAAAACGATTTTCATGGCTCGATGACGTTTCCAATTAATACAAATAATAATAATTTTAGACAATCTGACTTTGCAGCCCTAGGAGATCGAATACAAATATCATAGCTATTTAGTTAGGTGTGCAGACGACACTCCACAATCACTGTACCTGCAACCTTGAGTTTTTAATTTTAAAACAAACCATTTTAAATCTCAAAACAAATACATTTATTTATTTACTGTGTTAAGTTATCATATTATATATAATTTATAATACCTATACAGTATACAGTATACATGTATTTATAATATATTATATAAGTGTATGCAAACGAGATTATTTCCAGGTTACTCCCTGATAAAAAAAATAAAAACCTCATTTTGCACTCATCTGTACTTTATGACACTTGCAAAATCGTTGGCGGAATTATAACAATAATAATATATTAATGCGTAAAATGGTTTTATAATAATATCTTATAAACATCGTTGTGTATATTTTAATATATACAATAATACAATAGGTACATGTGTATTTTACTGTTTGGCATCAAAATAGAATGAAAAAGAGGGGGCAAAGTAGCTTTGTTTCTTAAAAAACCTTTTCCTCTCCGTTAAAAGCACTACGGGACCAGCTGCAGCAGCTGCAGCCGCGTGATCGGATACTGAGAGCACGGGATGGCAAGTTGAATATTTATAAACGATTGGTAAAAGGTTCAAGTCAGATGCATTTCACGGGATTTAAACCCATTTATAAAAGGGTATTGCATCTACCCTACTGATTCCCTATCCCTCCCCCCTCTGCAACATCGCCATACCGGATTGGCAGTCTTAGATTGACGGCAAAGCTTTGTTAATGCCATGGGAGCGGTAACAACTGAACTTTTAGATATGTAAATAAGATTCTCCCAGCCCGTTGTTGGAAAACCTCGTCGACATTATTTTGTTGACCTATGATAAAAGTCGCTTTCGCTTCTTTAGGCTTCCGCCTACTTCCGTTCTATAATAATTTGATAGAGTGAAAGAGGGTTTTTAAGCCGTTTAATGGCGCTACGAGCGTTAAGGATTAACACTTTGCCCCCATCCCTACAGCCTACGGGGATCCCGTAACGATTCCGTTAATTGGTTTCTCGTTTGAAATGATTAAAAATCAAATAATTCAAATCAACGAAATGAAAGAGATCGAATAATAATAATTAACATAGTATTTAAAACGGCACTAAAATCTTTAAGGTTTAAATATTTATTCTTGTTTAATGGATAAAGATATTAACTGCTTAATAAAGGTTGTTAAAAACAAAATTAACCGTGTACACTGTCCGGACTTGCATTTGTAGTTTCGCATAAAATACAACTGCGAGCTTGTTGAAACCACTCCAATAAAACATTTTCCAACTTCACACCTCCCGTGTTTTACTTTTTGTCGTTCGCTCCCACCTAACAAGCCGCTTTGTTCTATTTCATGTCTATTTTTCAACACACTTCTTAAAGGTAGAAGGAGTTATCCCCAGCTCATTAGCAATATCCTTTTGTTTTTTTTCTCGATCAATCCTTCATCGTATTTTCTCAAAATGTTGAGTTTGTGCGAAATCTATAGCGCTTACGTTTTTACACCACTTGCCAAAACGAAATGACAATTGTACACTTGCGAACGAACTGCACTTACTAAACCACGTAATACGATAAAATACAGTACGACATTCATAATAGGTTATGATTGCGATAAATTAAAACGATAAGAACACGTCAACTAGTAAAATTTCTATTTTTAGTATAAAAAACCTACTAAAATGTATTGTTATCTGCTGAACAAAAGAGGGTTTATCCGATGCGATAGAGAAAAACAGGTGGTTTTTACATTGACTAGTATAGGAAGTGTCTAGGGGCCGACGGAAAACAGCGTCTTATGCGGGAAAGCGTCTTAAGCGAGTTTTACTGTATATGACTTGTGTATTTTATTCTAGTATAGGTACCTATTAATTCTTTTAAAGTTTGTACAAACTTTAACTGGTGCTCGAATACTCGGAGACCACGTCATATAAAAAAAAAATAAATGTATACGATATACCAGGTATACGAGCTTATAGCTCAGTTGGCATACGTAACAACTATTAATGATGTTATTAATTGTAATTATTTAATTGCAATCAATTTGACTGAAATAAAAAAATAAATATAAAACGCAAAAAGATACTAGTCACTTTATTGTCACTTTTGGCTGACCAATAAATGTCGTTCTAGTGGCCGCCAAAAGTTCGATGAAATCAACCATTAAATCGTCACATTATTACTATATTATACCTACCTACGAATTGTCGATGAAAATCTACCGACCTTTCATCTCAACCTGATTAAAATAACGTATAAATATGATAATATAAGTACTGTGTACACATACACAAATACTCATATAAAATATATTTGATTACTTAACTCGAGTGCCTATGGTCTATGTATATCGATTTGAGATTATCGATAAGTATTGTAATAATGTACCTAATGTGCAAGTACACGTAAGTTTTCGTTTATAATTCCACGAAATTGTAAGTAAACGAACAAAAAAATATACAAACCACAGGTATAAAGCCTTATAATACTCATCTGAATATTATTAATCGATAATGTATCGAAAAATTAGTTTAATGCAAGTGTACAATTCCGACACCGTCAATGATCACAAGCAGATCTAAGATTTCAACACGTGTTTATGTCGACGTTCATTTTGTGTGCGCATGTGTGTGTGTGATACATTACGTCCCAAGGTAGTGTGGTAGGACATGCAAGTTACAGCTCATTTAATATAAAATTAGTAAAATGGTGTAATTAATCGTCACGTTGATATATTAGAACTTATTAACTTTGGCCGGCTATATCTTTTAACTCCCGGCACCGCCTCTGTCTTTAGTCTGCTACATATATTACGAGTTATAATAAGGCAACAGTCCTTTTAAAAAACGCAGCATACTCTTCGGATCATTACCAAACTCCCGAATTTAAATCTATTTTCGCATCTCTGAAGACTTTTTTCTCGTGTTAAATTTTTGTATCCACATATTATATTGCGCGTAAATGTGTTTGAATCGCTGCGACTATAATATAATATAGTAGCCAGTAGGTATTTACATTAAATGGTTACGTTTAAATCGTCTTAAAATATTAGATAGGGACCTTCAAGTTTTCAAATGTGAAACCACCATAGGTAACACTCGATGTAGAGCAAATTAAGTTTATTATTAATATCATTTTAGAAAAGTCTGTGGGTACAATAATAATAAAACAATTTAAAACACGTGTATACCAACCTATTGCGCCTAATGAAGGTTCAAATCGATAATTAATGTATTAATCATGCATATTATATTATATTATATTATATTATATTATATTATATTATTATCATATTATATAATTTCAATAAATGTCACTAGAAATAACTAAACGGTTTTATTTGTAAAATACGGTTTAAATTATAATATCTCACAGTAGAATAAATATTTTTTAGAATTACATTTTATATAGTATTATTTAAAACTATTTTATACATGGGAATAAAACATTTAAACATTATGGGTTATGATGATGGCTGAAGATCTAAAAATAAAATATTATGTCGAAAACCCAGAAAACTCTAGTAAGGTGCACGGTAAATTTCACAGATCATTTAAAAAAGCGTAACAGTTAAATTGAGGTCATTTAGCGAGTCTAATTTTTTAAAAATAAATAATATTCCACATTCCGTGAGTATTAATTAACCATACACTTTATTTTTTTAATTTTTTTTTAAACTTAAGTTATAGGTACATGACAAATAAAATACGTGCATACAAATTGCAGTGGTTCAAATCAATATTGATAAAATACAAAGTGAATCAGTGAATTTAGTTTTTATATGATCATTAAAATACTGACGTTTTTTGGTTTTCCAAGTAGGTATATACCCCTTTATATACCTATGTGGTTCGCAAAAAGTGTAATCCCGTACAACTTTCTGGTCAATACAACTAAGGCAGATAGATATTTTTGTTTATATAAAGTACGGCGTAATCCCTTTAATTACTTATTAAAACGGTGCAGTGCGGCGGCGCATATACCTACCGGCGAAATATTAAATCGTGTAACAATATTATAATATAACAACATTAATGATTAACGAAGAGGGCGTTAATTGATGGAGTCGGTAGGTAAAGTCTATTTAACTGAGCTACGGTTAACTTTTTTTTTCACGTTTTCCAAAATGGCGTCTCCGTCGTCGTGATTAATTCGTTTGAAATGAGCTCAGACGAGCTCGAGCAACGCGCAGAAGGAGCGACGAAGAGAGAAGGCGCAGGGAGTGAACGCCATTAATTAACAATTTCCATCTCACAAACTTTTGCTAGTGTAAATCCGCTCGGGTACCAAAGTACACGGTTTCCGTAGTAACCGATTAACCAAATTAAAATATTACCGAAACACAACATTTTGCGTTGCGTAAAAACATTTTAAACGCCGCTTTACATTAAAAAAAAAAAACACCATATACTTTACTTAGTTAATTGGAAAAAATAAAAAAAGGAAAATGACGTAAAGAGGCTTAAACGAGTTACGTCAATTTAATTATAACAAGAAAATGGTATACTTTATACATATTATATTATATATACCTAATTAGTAATTTGTTATAATTAATATTATGCGTACGTATTGAGTATTATATTGCAATACGATAAAGTGAATTGAACTTGTGCCGTTGATTTGTGTAACCTAGAAAAGCGTGTTTACAGAGACTTGTCTCGTTTGCTCGTTATGGCATTATTATACGTAGAGCTATAATATAGAGTACAATATTATTGTATTATATATCGATCGGATTCGAGTCCGGCGGCGAAATGAGACACATCGTGTACGAGGTAATCGTCTGATCGAGCAAATATTACTAGCTGCCGTCTCGCCGGTCCTGTACTTGGACGGGTGGGGGGTGGGGGGTAGGCGTCAGCAGACGACGATCGGGGTTCAGAGCTGCTGCACGACAGTGCCGCGGACGGATGGAAAATACGAGACGCGTTGAACAGACGTCTGGAACACGACTGGGTAGACGGGTGCAGACACACACACACACACACACACAAATATTATTTATATATAGGTACACTGTGTGTTTCACGTGCGGCTATGCAGCAGGCGGTGTGTTTCTAAGGGCGAGAGACGACGACGACGACCATGACGAAGGGGTCGTGTATAGGTACGTACTACCATGTATACAACGGCCAAAGTCGCAAACCGATTGACCCAACGATTGATTTATCGCGCGCACGTGAACGGGACGCCGTACTTTGTTATGTAATAATACTAATAATAATATATACGCGCACACACACACACACACGTGCGTACGTGTAAAACGCTCGTTAACTTACTGTGTGCGTGTGTACAACACAATCGTCGACGACCAAGGTTTACGACCAAAGTCGTGGACTTGGTATTATGATGGCAAAGCGCGCGTGTGGTGCGAGACTATATTATTATTATTATTATTATTATTATTATTATTATTATAGAATTTCGGATCGGATTACTGCACATTATAATAATAGTATTATATCGTTGCAGATCGCCAGTCGGCCAACGTATTGTTCTGAAACCACCAACATAATACACGATCGCAGTGTTCAATATCCACAGTTATAAAATATTTGGTGGCACCTGCTGCTCGATGGTAGTTTAACTATTTATGCTCTGTTGGGGGCAAATTCGATTGATTTGTAAAATTATTTTTCTATTATTATTATTATTATTATATGTTTATTGATAGTTTAGAAAATATATTGAAATGATTGTCACCGCGTGTTTATTCTATTATCATACTATGTATATTATTATATTATATTATATTATTATGCCACGTGGTTAAACTTCGCTAATCGCCGGTGGTCAGCAATAACAAAATATTACCCAAACTCGTGTTTGTACATTGGGGTAACAATTTAATGAAATATATTATAATATTTACACAATCATTTTTCACTCCCAGTAACTATATACTACCTAAGTGGTTAGTGGTAAAGTAGATATTTTTACTTTATCTGTGGTGCGCACCTATATATACATGTCCCTATATCTCATCATTTTAATATAGCATAATAATAATGTGTGTAGGACATTTCAGAAATAAAAACAAATTGAGCAAAATTTCACATAATATTATACATTGTATATTATATATTATAGAGTTAGCTGTCGGGACGGAATAACACGGTCCTGCTTTTAATTCGTTTTAAATTTCATCATAATCCATCGGGTAATATTATTATATACAAACATGGAACCAAAGCATTAGTGACAAAAAAAAAACTACAGATTGTGTTATTGCCCTAATTGCAAATAGGACTTAATGCGTGCGTGTGTGTGTGTGTTTTTTTATCCATTCGCGGTGGTAAAGGGGCGTATAATCGATGAGAATGATGTATACACGCCTTTTCTCTTTCAAATTTGATCAATCACCCACAGAACCACACACACACGCAAACACCCATAATGTATATCCTCATCCTCGCAACCGCATGATAAACGTGATTTTGATTAATAAACGTGGATTTACTAAAAAAAAAAAAAAGAATAATAACAATAAAAATAATAATTTAATACCTAACCGTTATGTGCTAACGTATGAAAATTACATCATGTACATAATAGATATTACGCCTATCAACGTGCATAACATTATATACGTACATGATATTTAACACCAAGTTAAGTTCGAAAAAATACAATGAAATCGCCAAATTTGTAAAACAAAATTGTATACCTACCAACTATAATATATTATAATATATAGTGACATAAAAAAGTACATTTTGTAATTTTCATGTTTATGAGTCTTATTGTATAATATGTTTTGGAAAAAAAATCTTTCATTATACGTTTATAGGAATATTATTATTTTAAATAGGTAATATTAGGTAACATTAAAAAGTGCTTCACAATGATTTAGCTGTTTAAAAACAAATGTGAATGAATTAGGTACATTAAGCCATTTAGATACTGTTACTATTTGTATACTAATACTTACCATCAGCCATAGCACTTTAAATTGGTAAATCATCATGATTAGAGCACTACATTTCGTATGATAAATGTAACTTTCATTAATGAAAAAAGAATGTAAATGTTCATACAAATTATATTATAATTATTTTAAAATATTAAAACTGAAAAACAAATTGACTTTTTTTAAATTAATATAATTTTATTTATTCATTATTTTTTTTTTTTTTGAAATGAGCTTTAAAATAAAATTAAAATAGCAACTTTTACTGTATAAAATTCAGCTATAATACTTAGCCTCGCGTACAACGATTTCAAGTGTTATAAATATCTGAAAACCACATCCTTCTTGTGTTTTGTTGTTAATATAATTTTCTTTTTAAATCTGTACTTACAAGCATCAAAATGGTGAATATTTTAGGATTATCCTGGGAATAAAACATCACCTCATGAAGTGCTTGTGTAAAATGTCTTAACCATAAGATCTAACTTACTAGTATCCCTGAACTGAGAGTGCCAATTCTCACCGCTTAAACATGCACTCAAAAGTTTATAATACTTATAAAGTAGTAATGAACGACAACCGACTTGAAAGAATGAAGATTATACATCTACAGTATGAGTTTACTGATACGGCAATTAATGGGGTAAAATAACTTTGTAAAAACCCCAAATCGTTAAAACAGATAATATATTAAGTAAGTTGCTGCTGATAACAATATTAGCATATAACCTACTTTGAAGTTCTAATCGTTATGGAAGAACAATGGAGTTAATTTTAAATTTAGCTCATGGTATGCCGTATCCCGAAAGTCTCATTCTAACCGAACCCATTATTTTATTATTGTATAGATAACATTTCATATTAATAGTAACAACTACAGTATTAAGTATAAATATCAAGTTCGAAGACCCATTTGGGTTATAGTTATGTGATAGTAATAGAATTATATATTTAGATCTATAATATTGTTAGTATTTTTTTATTAATATTACTATAATTGTTTGGTTCTCAAAAAGTCAAATTGTAAGTGAAAAATGATCATTAAGTATATATTGATTAAACTCGTATTATAGAATAACATTGTTATATCTGTATTCCAAAACATCTAATCTAATGTAGGTATAAATTTTATTAGTTATATTACATAGTAGGTTACAAATAAATCACACCATTCGAATTTTATATTAAATAAGTGTTTTTAATTTTGTTATAACATGTTACATGACGTATATGGTATTATCCATTAGGTACATTACGTTTACATTCTCAAACACAAGTAATTTACACAAAGTTTCTAAGATATTAAATACATCTGTCACATAATATCTAACAGGGCACATAAAGTACGTGACTTGTTTAAATTTCATGTAGCCATGATAGTTTTTATATCATGACCTACTATAAATAGCAATAAGTCACAACTTTCAAGAAAAACTCCTATCATTACTATAAATTTAATAAATTAGCAATAAACAATAAAAATCGAAATGTTGATATTTTTCAAATCATACATAGATAATTATTATTAAAATTATTTACCCCATGTGTCAGGCATCTAAAATACGATTAGCATGTTATAAATTTGAGTATAAAAAATATATGTTATATAATATATAATATAATAATATATTGTATATTAAATACAAAGATATTCCAAAGTAATCATTATAAACCTAAGCCAGTGTTGTGCTTAGATAATTTTTTTGTATCTAGATATAGATAAGATATATGAACTCAAAATATATCAAGATAGAGATAGATAATGATAAATTAAAATATATCTAGATATAGATACAGATAAAATCAATTTTATCTAGATGAAAATGAGATGATTTTTTATAAATGATATTCTTAAAACATGATTTTGTTAAATTTTATTTTTATATTAGGTTTGTAGATATAATTTTAGTTTAAATTACTATAAACTATTTAAACGAATAATTATAAAAAAAAATGAACTGAATAGACTATAGTACGATACAGCGTACGCGGACGGTTATGAATGAAGTCATTAGTCAATACTCAATAATTATGATGGTATGATACTTTTTCCATAAGCAATGAATAATAATAAATAAAATATTTATAACTTGCAGTGATTAATCAATAAAGGTTGTTGGCGAATGGTGAGTGGACTGAGTGGAGCTGGTGGTTTATTCTTATTAGTTATTGGTATTTTTAAACTATTATAATACCAATATTCCTACTTCCCAGTACTATCGTCTATCAGGTTATTCTTAGACCTTTGACTTGAATTATTTAATATTATTATATAATAAGCTAAGCTAATCTATTGTCGTCTGTCGACGATCAACGATACAATTATTATTAATTTCTTAAAAGTGGTGCACATTAGCGACAAATGACAATAATAATACTAGGTACCTAAATATATACGTATAATTAATTAATTGTATAATATATTAAACAATTTTAAAAATAATATCCGAAAACATAATGTTCGTATATTTTTCAGATTACGTCTCGTGAACAATCTAGATAAATTAATTTAGATGACGAAGGTTTCTATCCTAGATGACAGGTAGATACCAACTGTGTAATTTATCTAGATAAGATAAAAGATACGATTGTTTTATCTAGATAAGGTATCTAGATAAATTTATCTAACTAAATTTAGCTATTGCACAACACTGAACCTAACTATAGAAAAAAATGTCAGTGTTGTCTTAGGTTTAAATTATTATTCTTCTCTATATTATGTATTTGTCTTAACACATTTTTACATATTTCAGCATTAATTTTTCCCCCTAGTTCATTGATATTTTCAACGTTTGATGAAACTGATTGTCCACATTTCTCAAAGGTTTTTCGCTCTTCAGTAATGCAACTTGAAAATCATTTACATCACATTAAAATGTTATTGAATTTAGACCGTGGTCACAAGTAAATTTAAATGTACCTTTATAGATACCTTTTAATAACTTATATTTATTATATTGTAATCACCACATTTTAAATGATTTTCATTAATTTTTGGTTTTTAATTTTTTTTTATTTCCACTGAAATATAAAACAATCTGTTCATCTAATTTGTACACAATTATATAACACAACATGAATGACATGAATTTTTATTTTTCAACACCATTTTGAAATTGTAATTTAAATAATTCAATGCTAAAAAAAAATACAAGTCCAAAGGACCCCTCGGCTATAGCCTCCTTCTCAACCACCACCCAGAACAATGAATACGCTCAACCGATGTAACATTACAAAACCAATAACGGGAATCGCAATAATAAACTGAATGTTGATAACATAACACTATATAACTTGATAAATTGTTTAATTTTAAAACAAATCCATTGTCGTTATATGTTAACAAAACTGCCGTTACGATAATTAATATAATAAATTATAATATTTAAAATACTGTAGATAAATGCGTGTTTATGTGAAACGCCGGCGCAAGTGCACTTAATTATAATACACACAGAATATAAAGTAATAATTTTATTATGTTTAAATGTTTATTCAGAAAAGTTAAGTTTTCTCGTCAACAATAATTTTCATAATGGCATAATAATATTGACTCGAATTTCTCACTCTAAAGACGTATTTATAATTATTCGTAGGTAATCATTAAGAGAGAAACTTTTTACTGCAGCGACACGATGTTCGCTGAGAGCAAAATTTCGCTGAACATAATTTATATTGACATAACGACATTAATAATAATATCTGAATATATTTCTGCATAATATAATATGATATTATAGTTTCATTAAGCGACTGTCGCTGTTTAGTTGTGTGTATAGTCACCGTTAAAGTTTTCAAATCAAAACATCATCGGTGTAACGTTTACGTGGATTCAGAAATTTCCTATCCCCCCTCACTAATCGTAGTTATTCAAACAGGATATTACATGGTATTTGTTTTTCATTTACCTTGAAAAAATCAAAATAAATTATGAAAATAACGTATTACACAATTTTTAGTATAATAAAATGCCCAGTGAATGGTGATACTTCAATATTATAAAAGACATCGAAAATACAATAATAAACGGTCCTGACTTTGACGTGGTTGAATAGTCGAATAGTGGTGGCTGGTAAATTTAGAAGGTTTATTAGGTTGTTTTTTTTTTTTAAGTATTAAGGTTTAATTTATAACTACACTACATCATAAGTTGTAACATGTATGTAACGTATCATTATTAGGTGGCAAAGAAACAAATATCCATCGCTACAAGGATAAAATAAATGCCAACAAACTATGCGAATAGTTAAATAAATGAAATTACTATTAAATATTTATATTCTACTTTAACTTGAAATGTTAGAACTTAAACATATTTTACATCGTCTCATTTGACTTGGAAAACGACTTTTAGAACTAAAATTTAAACTTTAAAATTATTTGATGGTTGAAAACGTCTCTTTTAATACATACTTACGATAATATTGTATTTTATCTGGTTAATAGTTATATCTAATAATCGACAATCTTAAAAATTATATTTTCGATAAATATTTTATTAATCATCAAACATATTAGCTGGTTAATCGTTTTTATACGACTTCGATGAAAACGGTTTGATTTTTTTTTTTATTGTTCCTAAAATACATTTGCTACAAAGGCCATTAGTTACAGTTTTTATTTTTTATCTTACACATGTACATTTAGGTAAATACAGATATTATACTTAAGAATAATGCATTGTTAATGGTTGTTCCGCATAGAGGTGTGTCGAGATACCGTTGACCTCTAGATTTGGTTGAGCAGGTCCGTACTTATTAAGAAATTGACCATGTTGTTGATATATTCAGAGTTGGGGCCTAAAGCTTCGTCTTGGTTTGATTTTATTATTGTCAACACCATACGATCGATGTGACAATTTTGTAATTTACTTTGCACTTATGTCAAACATTTTTCAATTTCGGACACGTTCCATATTCTTATACGAACTTTATTGAGAATATGTCTGCTATTATATTCTGGATAATATTATGTGGACGTAAAGGTTCTAATATATTTTTTTCACAATCAAATTATGTCGAGTACGCGATACTGCGAGGTCTGTTTCTCGGGGTGAACCTCGTCCGTTTATGTCGGTCGGTGATGTTTTGTTTTATATAAATACATTTTTCTGACTAGTTGGAAAATGAAAAGACTCCCCAGCAATCAGTTCGAATTGCCGCCGAAAGCGCGTCAATATATAAAACGTTGAAAAGACAATACCAAGGATTCAGTGGCGTTTTTCCGGTTTTTTTCCCTCCCCCCGTTGGCCACTGCGTTCAGTTAATAATGTCCCCGGGGATGGATTCAGTTAACGCGGACCCTAAATGTAATGCAACGGATACCGTGTGCGCAAAAAAACCCATTAGCCGCACGCTACCGGCTATAATACGACACTCGTCACGTCACTCGACACCTAATAACCTGATGGCGAATATTTGATATTTTATACTGCTACCGCTGCTGCTTCATCGCGAAAGTCGGAGCGGGGCACACCCCGAACGCAATAAAAAATAATAATAATAATGATAAATAAATAAAAATCGCGATAATAATAAATAAAAAATTAATAGGCCCGTAAATAAACGTCACGTGGGCTCCAGCTATTTGTACCCGAATTTTAACGCCATCGGACCGTATACTATTACGAATTTGTCAGCAGACTGAAGAAAAGGCGGAAAAATCTGTTTTCTTGTAACATAAAAGAACAACCCTTAAAAAATCCAAATCGACACAGAAAAAGAAAATAATAAAGTGGCCAAATGCTATTTTATTTATTCTTTTATTGAGTGCTTTTTCTCCTTCACCCTTCGGGGTATCTTCTAAATATTTAAAACAAAAGAAACTGCTTTCTTTTTTTTTCTCTTCTCTTTCTTAGTCTTTTTTCCGTACCATAAGGTTAAAAAAGCTGTTCCGAGAGCACAGTCATAATGCGACAATCCCCACATAAACACCACCCTCCGGGGACTTTTATTTTATACTTTAAGTTTTTTAGAGGTTTTTACATTATAATACGAGCTAAGAAACGACACACCGACCAAATAGCAAAGTTCTCAGATTAAACTTTCATTCTACTCTTGTTCACACCCCTAAGATTGCTATACAACAGCAGACATTGTTTCTCTTTTGTTCCCAACATTCGTAATAGAACAAATTGTACTTTTCTTTATGTACACAAACTCTATGGTTAAAGAACACCTTTCATTTTTGCTAAAATCATTATTTATTTTCATAAGGAAAAGGTCAATTATCCATTCTAAAAAGTACTTTATAAAGTTATCAAGTTTAATTTAGTTTGTTTAAATATTATAGTTTTTGAACGTTGGCTAACGAGAGTTAAAAATTTTTGTTTTAAATCATTTTTTATTTTTATTTTTTGTAAGATAATCTTATTAACTTTATAGTTTAGTTGATCTCGGTTGCAAGAAAAGTATAAATGGGCTATTATTATTTGTTACATATTTATAAAAACATTTTAAAAATAATCGCATTTTACGATCGCATTTCTAGAGTCTAATTTGTTTTTCTTTCACAATATTTCTTTCAATTACGGGTAAGTTAATTTATAACAACGCAATAAAAATTTTACCAGTTGGTATAATATTATTATTCACTACACGGGTAATCTTAAGCTTCAATAAGTATAGTTTAAAATATATTAATTTTTGTCTTTATTGTAGGAAAATAATAACAATTGCATACACTTTTATGCTCAATAAAAAAGGAACGAAAAAAAATGGAATCAATGAAAAAAAAAATCATGTTGTACACATAGTTTGTGAATGATTGTATTGATCGAAATCGACATCAAAGTTAATGATTTGTTTATCGTTTCACAGGTCAACCGTCACTATATCATTCAGAGACGATGATCGCCATTCGCCAGTATGCCTTCTATCGTCGCATCATCATTAATCCGGAGATCCGATTGATGGATTAGAAGAATTCCATTACTTCCGGACTTTACCTGGGACGGTGACGCCAGGCTGAAGCTATATAGCCTGCGATCGCCTATAAGTTTTGTCGATGTGGACACCACCCCCGGGGACGGTCCGAATTCCGTTTCGTTCGTCTGCCGCCGACATCCACCCCTATATACATACACCGGTGACGACGCCAGGGGAAGTTTATCCCGGAAACTTTAGACGGACGAGGAGTCCCGCCAAGGGCTCGCCTGCATTGTTACAGTCACCGGCCGTGGAGTTGAGTTCACGGTTTTCTGCTGCAACCGACCCTCCGGTGGACGAGAGAGATCTGTACATCGCCGGCGGGCGTCAACCGTGTCCCCGGGGGACGATGTCCCTGGCGCAAAGCGACCGCCGAAACTATACATATTATATTACTATAACCTAACAGATACGCGTAGTTTCGCTGTAAACAGTTTGGCAAACAGCGAGAAATCCAATCGAAAAGTTATCCTAATGGATTTCAAACGTGTTCCGATGTTTAAATTATAGTATATACATACATAGGTTAGATAATATATATATTGTACATGTATATGTAATTCAGTCATACGAATTTCCATTAAGCTCCCCGAGGGGGTTTCAAACATTTTAACTAATCGTTAGAAACTGCTGTATAGGAGCCACGCAGACACTAAGACGAGTGTCTCGGTATATATTGTTTATTATAATACGTGTCATGTATTATTGAATTTATACTAGTTGACCGGCCTAACAGTAAAATAGTGACCGCGGTCAAACACGGTCTTAAATAATACCATATTGTGGATGGGATATACCGACATGATATCTAGTATAGTGATGACCAGCATTGCATATAACACACTAGGTAAACAATATTGCTGTAGTGCTGTTGCGGTACACACACGAGACTATAATATTATTATGTATCATCTTTAACCGATTGACCGAGTACCAATGACTGGTTTAAATATATTTAGTGACTAATAAGTGATATTAATAACATACAACTATTTATTAAATACCAATATTGAATATTATAGGATCATAGGCATTGCAATATCATCGCACAACAACAATAATTATTATGTACTCTGCAACAGGCCTGTAAGTCTTATAAAATATCCAAAAATATGTGTATATTAGACTATATTATTTTATAACCCATGATAATATTATATACTTATGTCGACGCGCAAACGATTCATTAGTTTTTCATTGATGCAACGAATGTGTGATAATATATTAAATTATTACAATCTTATACATATTATTTTATTGTTATATTTTCAACACAATCAATTATTACAGTATGATGCCACCTTGTTTTTCCGTTTGGCCGTTATTATAGAGGTCAACACCCTAAAACGAGAACATGTACATTGTACGTTGGCCAACCCTGTATGATATATTGTATTATACACAATAATAATATAATATATAATATTCAATAAAAATATTATATTATAATATACAATACAAGTATATATTGGTACATAAATATATATATATATATATATATATATATGTATATATTATATAATTAAATTGTAATTATCGTAATCGGGCGACCGTACAACAAACAAACAGTCGCGGGATGACGGAGGGGTACGTGAGCGTGGAGGGGGGGTTGCGGTGGTCTCTTATTATTATCATTATACACACCCACACACACACACACACACACACACAAGCAAACAAACGCACACAAGCAAACAAACGCACACAGGCAAACAAACGCACACACACGCAAACGCACACACACACACAATGGCGCGCGCGGTCAGGACCGTACTCGCGCGGGATAGATGATGGG
Organism: Myzus persicae; assembly: GCF_001856785.1. Taxonomy (NCBI): domain Eukaryota; kingdom Metazoa; phylum Arthropoda; class Insecta; order Hemiptera; family Aphididae; genus Myzus; species Myzus persicae. The sequence goes on from NW_019103784.1 coordinate 142,654, forward strand.
CACGCGCGGTCGGCCCATCAAAAAACGATTTAATTATTTATCTGGACGGATGCACACACCGCCGCCGCCGCAACCACCACGTGTCCCCCGGGCCGATGTCTCGTGTACGCCGAGCGTTTTGACGATCGAACGCCGCCGCCGCCACGGTCGCCGTAGTCGTATACAGTCACCGCCGCCGCCGCACAATACAAATACTCTCGGCGCACGGCAATATTATAATAATAATAATAATAATAATAATAATGAAAACCACCGCGGCCCCCACCGCCGCTCTTTTAACCACGGTCCAGTCGCTCGTCGTCGCGTAATGGGAAAATCATATTTTTACTCCGTGTACGCAGAGCACACCAAATCAATTTGACCGCTTGACGGATCATGTTGTTCCGCGAATCATTATTATTATTATTATTATTATTATTACTATTATGATTATATATAGGGCGCCGCCACCGACGTGATTTAACATCTATATCTCTCTCTTTCTCCATCTCTCCCGTTCTCTCTTTCCTGCAGCTATCACAATCCCTTTCTCTCACGCAGTCACTCGTTCGCTATTGCGTATATCTCTCTCACGACCACCCCGCTCTCACCCGGTTCCAGTACATGTATCACACCCTGTCCATTCGGATCAGTATAATTATTGTTATTAAGCAGCAGTAGCAGTACGAATACCGCGGCGACGGCATCGATCGAAAATATTGACTTGTGACCCGAAAGCGTAATATAATAATATTTAAGTTCATTTTTAATGCCGACAGCATCGAATTGGTGTGTATTATTAACAGCTAAATGCGGTCCTATATCACATGAAATACCTATGGGTGCAACGAGGGAGGTCTCGGGGGAAGGGCTTAGCCCCCTCAAACATTTCTAATAATGAATCTCGTGATTTCGTATTTGCTACTTTTAGTCACCTCTAAATGTGTGCTCTATAGTAATTGTGTCTATGATGCTGCCATCTATAAGACATGAGATTTGTGCACGCATCGCGTTCGACATACATCGAGAATGGCAAGACTGCAAGAGTTTTCTGAGGAGAGATTCTAACCTAAAAATGTACTCTTTAGGGTATACTACTAACTAAAAAAAAATTACCAATTTTATGTAATTTGTGATTTGTTACTAACAATGTTGTATATCAGTGGTCTCAAACATGTGGCCCTCAATAAACATTTATTTCTTAAAAATGTCGACACTTTTATTTAATTAACATTAGTTGATAAATAAAAAATCAATATTTACATCCTTGTAATACCTAATATTAAATAAGGTTATATTAAAATCATTTCAATCAATAGAAGAAATAATTAATGTTGTCTTCGTTGGCTTTGTTTATTTTTGATTTCGATGATTAAAAAAAATGCATTTTTTCCTACTAATCTCTGACGTAAAAATATTTTGGCCGTTGGTAATTTTAGTTTGGGACTACTATAACCATAATGCATATTATTAATATTACACCGTAGATAAAATATTTAATATTGTCTGCAATACATTCTGATATAATAAAATAGCAGCAGTATTTATTATTTATACACAATGAAATAACTAATACTAAACAAGGTAAACAACGATATTGTGAATCAGTCATCAACAGTGAACTAATTTTATTTGTTTTATAATAATATATTCCATTATGTTTAATACAGCTGAGAATCTACCTCTACAAATATACGTTTTGAATTTCTTTTGTACATGAAATTTATAATAATATAGCAAACCAAAAGGGATACTGTCCAAATGTTTTTTTTTATGTATATAAGCGATAAACCTTATCAAAACCTGAACACTTGCATTTAATAAAAGTATTATATTTTTAATTTTCATACTAGCTCTGTTATAATCCAAGGAGCAATTATTATTGTCATTCGACTGTTTAAGTGGCATACTCCATACTCGCCCTAGTGTTGTGGATGTGTGCAATTTAGGGTGATAATCAGATATAAGCTTGGGCACTATAATGGAAAATTGGATTATCGCCGAATGTGATGGAAAATCATAGCCCGTTTAAATCCATCAGAGTTTCCACTAGATGGTTCTATAATGTTTTGTTTATAAGCCCTTATATATTTTACTGTCGGTGAATTTAAAGCAAAAAAATGCACACAATGAATTAATGTTTTATGAACGTTTTTAAATGCGTATCCAAATGGGAATTATTTGATAACTTAAATTTAATAAGTATAGATGATGTTTATTATATAATTTGTCGTATAATTGCACGAGTAGAGTAGCAAAAAAAAAAAAAACGCGGAAGTTATATTATTTAAAAACAAAAAGCTTATGTTTTTCTCCTCTGGGCCCTGACCAACGGAAAGCTGTAGTAATTAATTAATTATAAATTACTACCCTCAAATTTGAGTGGTTCCGAATTCAATGTTTGGAATATTATTTATACATAATATATACAAATACATTAATCTGTCCCAAGAAACAAATTTCATTTAGGTAACCACGAGTCGTTCGATTCGAATGCGAATCAAAATCAGTATCAGGATTTTTAACATATTGCTGTAAAATGTCTGCAATAAACCGAAACAGGTACCTAACATTGTTTCTACTTACCAAAACGGAAATACAGTGAAAACTCTTTATAACGAAACTCTTTACAACGAAAAATTCTATATAACGTAAACTTTACATAATAATGGTTGGTTTGCTATATAACACATTAGACAATTCATTCTCTATAACGTATTAGTCACTCTCAATAACGAAACAATATTTTATGTTTCATAATACAATTTAAATGTTATCGTATCTATTACATATATAAACTATAAAAATAATCGGCAATAATGCCGACATTTCCAAGAACGATTACATTCTTTCATTATTTGTAAAAATAATGATGTGTTTGATATATAATATTACATAGGTACATACCTTTATACATAAATAATTAAAATTTTGTTTTTTTTAAACCCTCTCTATTACGAAAACTCTCTATAACGAAAGAAATCTCTTGGTCCCTTCAGACTCGTTATAAAGAGTTTTGACTGTATCAACTAAGCTCACGTAGGTACATTGGAACAATATAAATGATGTACGTGTTTTCATAATAATATAATGACCTAACACACGCACACACACGCACACACACACACACACACACAAGTATTGTTACACTATTGACGTCATGTCTTGAGGAGGGGGGATATTACTCGACACACGTCTCATATTGTTCAATCACACTATAACGTCTTAGAAACCTAATGATGACATTACACCTACATTATACCTGACAACCAGTAACCACCGCCTCGGTAGCCAGCTTTTATCGCATGTTGTATATTATTATTTTTATTCGTGACGATCATCGTGGGACATAGGTGTACCACCACGAGATCGACACACTCGTGGCTGCGAGCGCAGTACGACTTGAAAGATAAATGCCGATTGTCCGTGAAATGCAGGCAATTACAGTAATTAATGCTTCAGATAATTTGCATCCGTTTTTCTTTTTATAAACGCGCGTACCACCTATAATATACCACTGCCGTTTGCCAAGACGAATCCCGTACCGTGTATTCGTGCAGTATAATACGCCACGAACCCGCACCGCGACGGGATAATAACAACGTGACGATATCATATTTTAATGACAATAATAATAGTAATAATAATTATTATAAAAATAACGATAATGGTATTACGCATGCACGCAGTAAGTGTGTATTAATATTTTCTTTTTTCCGGTCGTGTGTCTCTCACATGTGCGGCTCCCGACGACGTCTCGGCTGGCACATAATATTATACGCAGCGCGCGCGCGCGCGCGCGCGTGTGTGTGTGTGTGTGTGTGTGTGTGTGTGTGTGTGTGTGTGTGTGTGTGTGTGTGTGTGTGTGTCCAAAAGCCAAACAATCTTAATTAGTTGTAAAGATTTAACAGTCCGTGTTGTTGTGATGACGTCGACGGTGGCGGTGGCTGTGGCGGCTTTACGGACCGCTCTCAAAGCATAATAATAATATTCCGTCGTTAATATAATTTGTGTGATATCCGTAAGGTAATTAGGCTCTCGGTAATTATTACAAGAAAGAGATCATTAACGAACAGCATTTTTGTTTGTGTTTCGGAAACGCCTGCCTGTGCTGCCCCGCCGATAAATGCCGACAAAGGGACCAGAAAGCGACGGCGGTGACCTTCTTTTTTTCAAACTAGTCCATCTGTTTTTTTTTCAGGATAACTTTGAATTCGATACGGACGACAATTTTTTCTTTACTCCGCCACCCCATAGACACTCAGGTCTAACCGCACGACGACGACGCACGATACAATTCATCATCGTATTCATCCGTTTACTGCAGTTCCCGATGAAAATGATGTTAATGATCCCATAATGTGGCTATAACATTTGTAATTAATAATCCGACTAGAGCACATGGGAAAACTCAGTACTAAAAAAAATGTAATCGGGCGAATTAACGGCATAAAGTTTATTTAAAAAATTGATTGGCGATAACAGCTATGAGAGGTCATCTCACTTGGTATAATAATATGATGAGCAAAAAAAAATTATTTACTTTATTGATATAAATATCATCTTACAGAAACCTACATCAGTATAATATGATAAAAACATGATTTCCATAAAAGTTTTAAATTTGGTTGATCGCCGAACCTGCACTATGTTAGAATATCATCAAAATACATTGAATACAATAATATGAAACTCCCGTTTAATAAAATATCGTATTATTATTACGCATTTAAATTACTTGCAGTTTAATTATATTAAATATCTTAGCGATTACATGAACACCTATCACTTATAATATATCATATTATAAAGTGACACACACACACTCCATCTCACTGCGAGTGCATCTTTATATTTTATGGTGAGCAAATGTATCCTATAAATAAAAATATATTTCGGCTGACTCGCTAAGCTCTCGAAAGTTAAACTATTATACAACGAATTATTTATTATTATACACAATAACAAATGCGCCTAACAAGCAACAATGTGTTATTGTCGTTATTGATACTGACACACATGAAAACCAAAACGACTATTTTATCATTTTTTTCGTTATAATCGTGCGACGATATCGTTAGGTTAATAAATTATCACAATCTATATGATATTGTTACATTGTGTACGCATACAATCGCCTACGTCAAAATATTATACGAAGAAGAAATCGTGTGAAATCCGTGTCCGAGTCCGGTGTGACCCGCAGGGGAGGACATCCGAAATCCATTAGCGGCGCAACAACGACGACGGATACAAATAGCCCGGAGGCGAACACCGGACCGAATATCTCTCCCCCACCCACCGCCCAACACCCTCCCAATCATTCCAACATGCGACCCATCTATCCGTCCATCTATCCGATGACTCTACCCCGATAATTTGCGATCGCGGGCCTTCACATCGCGCACACCTGCTGCAGGCGTTTTGCGGAGTCGTATAACAGACGATCAGTAATACCCATCAGATTATGGCGTCAATATTAGGTAACTGTATAGGTACCTGTATAGTTAGTGTTGTGCGTTTGGTTAAATATTATAATATATTTGTTATAATCATGTCAGTTATATACAAGTACCTACCTATAATATATAAGTAAACTGTGTGATAGCACGGCGAGTTAATAGTCAATCTATATTCTATGATATATTCGGAACTCTGCTTATACAAGTATATGAAGTAGATAACTGCTTCTTATAATGTAAGAACTTAGCAATCAAATCTATGTAAACGTAAATTTTTCTAACGTGTATTAACCTTAACTAATGCCTACCTATTATAATAAGTTGACTCTAATGTAAAAATATTCAGTCAAAAATAATTATAAAATTATACCAAGTCCAAATAATAATACCTGCAATTATAGCTAATGACTATTTGATATTATTATGTTTTTCTTTATTTTTATTTGAAATCGATGCTAAAAAGTTGGTGTTTACATCCGTTACATAAAAATTAATCTGCATAATATTATTTTATAGTTGATGTATTATACATATCTTAAGATGTTGAAAGCTGTTAAAAATTTAAAATAATATATTTTGTCGATTAACCTAACCTTTGACTTGCAGACGGAACTTATAAATCTTGCCCTAGTGTCTTTAAACAATTGTAAACAATTCATGGATCTATTAAGAGAGGAAAAAATCAAATATGTTTACCTTCAGGGTTTTTACCCATATGCCAAATCAAACTGAAGATTCATATAAATTAATGTTTACAGCACTTAATAACTTTGGTATTAAACATAATATTAATTTTAAAGGAGATAAAGTTGCTTGGTATGGATTGTTGTCTACATTCAGTTGCCTACGTGCTCTGAGTGTACCTATACACACCGACCGGTGTTGCTAGTTAGATTTTTAGTAACAAATCCTTGCCACACATACACAAACACGTGTTCAAAACCACCCCCCTCCCCACACAGTTCCGGGCTAACGACCTTAGTCGTTGAAGCTTTAATTCTAACAAAAAAAATTTTTTAAAAAAACAATACATTTTGATCTCATGTTATATCACTGGTATAGAATTCGTAAAAAAAAAAAAATATTATTAGATAACACTTATGGTCGACTTCAGAGATTCGCTCGAATATACTTTTTATTTTTAACTGTACGTATATTCTATAATAGGAAACACCTTAGTATGGGATTATAGTCTTTGATCGTCAAACAAGTTCAATCAAAAAGTGTTTTAGAGTTTAGACCATGCAGTGTGTTCTTGTGAAAGGTCTCGGCAGATTGAAAGCAAAAGAATACGAAAACTCGTAAGTTGTCGGAAAGGCGTCAGCCATCTCAAAGTTTGGAACAATAATCAATTTGTAGTTTGCTACACTCGAACCGGCGGTACAGCTATAGGATAGCATGAGCGCGAACGAGAGAGACCTATGAAGTGAGAAGCAGCTAGCTAGGGGTGGGTCGGCATTATTATGGAATTAGCGACCCTCGTGTAGCTGTCGTGTCTTCGGTTTAACGCCACTATACCCCTCCAAAGATATCCTTATACAGAGTTATATGGCGGGGTACATGTATTCGGGCTTAACTTACACACACACACACACAAACGTGTGTAACAGCTGCGCCAGCTGCCAACCCTCTGTTTAGAAAATAATACATTTAATTCTACGACTAAAAAATAAAATAAAATAATAATAGAAAATGAATTGATAATTTATTTTTGACGATTTTGAATTGTTATTGTGATTTGATCAACGCTCAACAGTCCGTATGGTTACGTTTAAAATATTGCAAACCTACCTACGTAGTCAATCATATATAAACATAATATTTAAATAATGTAAGAAATCAAGAGCTGAAGGCTTATATCGTTACCTTCTTCGATAAAACAATGAACGATCACGAATTGTATGATACACGCACATTTTAAAGGTAATGCTAATCAAAAGTTTCAATGGCATCGGGTGATGTATTAAAATGCCGATAAGTTGATAAATTATATATACACATATATATATACAGGTACAAAGTATAACAAAAATAGCTATCAAATGTAATTAAATAACAATGAGTTTGTTCTGATTTACATATTATTTTTTTTTTAAATAAGTAATAATATATAATTAATATAATAATCATAATTAAATCAGATTTTTTTCAATATTCAATAACTACCTATGAGGTATTAGATGAAATAAATACGTATATATTCCATAAACAGATAGACATCACAACTACCAGATTAAACATATGTTATCGGTAATCGAAAAGGCAGCTGATTGCATTTAATATTTTTTAATTTTAATTAAATCATGTGTTTGAATATTTTTTTATTATTGAAACATTATAATTGTACATATTACATATTCATATTATAATATACAACCTGTGCCTTTGCTTTTAAAAAATGTATGTAATATTATGGGTTCATTTATACTCCAATAAGGGTGGAACAGTGCCATCTCACGGTTAAATATTTGAAATTTCTCGTGAACACGAAACTAGATGACGCTTTACTAATAGAAAACCATACAAATATTAAATCTGTTAAAGTTAAACCATCAACTATAATGATTATTTATTATTATTATAAATGCAACTGATATATTGCATATTAACATTTTATGGTAATTACTAATTTACTACTAATATTGATGTTAGTCTATAATATTAGTATAAAAATATTAATTTATTTTAATATAATTACAGGCCTTGATGGAAAATGTGAATCTCGTCTTTCAACTTTTACTTAAATTGCGTATCATTTTCTATACACAATGCAATTTAGAATGATTAGATTTAATTTTACGCCAATTCAATTGGCATTTTAAATTAACGAATGCACTAAGTTTGTTTTCAAAAAATAATGATGAAAATATTTATACTTGGTAGAATAGCTTGAAAATGTAAAACAAAATAATAATACATTTAAATATATCAATTATAATATCGAGGGTAAAGAATTTTTTTTTTAAATATTGTTTAAAGCTTAAAAAATTAACGAAACTCGTAAAAATCAATATAATATTCAAATTTTGTAGTTAAAAATCGAAATGTATAGAATTTTTGATTTTCATAGCTCAGACTTGTAAATTTAGTACAATGTCCCTCAAATGTTTGTCCAATGGCAAAATCTCAAAAATACATACTCACAATAATTTGTTTAATTCACAATTCAAGTTCAAATGTTGATAATATTTTATAATGATTTATTGTGCTCGGAAATCGCTTAGCTTTTGTTAAATATAATTGTAATTATTTTAAGTACCTATTCCTCAATATTTATGACTGAATAATTATAACAATAATATTTTATGGCGTGGTCGTGAGGTTGACGAAAGCTATGCAAGCGTCAAACAATCTATACCATTATATAAAATTGTAAGGGACTACGACCGCGCTAACCGAGAAAACTACCGAACCGATTTGGCTGAAATTTTTCACTGTTAAACCTGACGGCCGACACTCTGCTGAAGGTTTTAGTACCACTCTTGTTAATAAAAAATGAGTACAAAGTTATTATTAATTGAAATAAACGTGTAAATTGTATACCTATACCTTTTTTAGTAAGAAATAGTCGCTGGCTGAAAATAAATAACAATCAAACTCGATAACCACAGATGCTTCTAGGCAGGTTGGTATCGACGTGGAATAATAAATAAATAATGATGACAATAATAACAATAATAATAATAATAATAATAATAATGATAATAATAATAATAATAATAATAATAATATTTATTTTAGTAAAAAAAAAACAATTAATTTTATCTGAGTAACTATATTATTAATATTTATAATCAATGATTTTACATTATATATTGGTAAAGAATAACTAATAACTAATCAAATTTTCATAAATTGCTAGCTAAGATGATTTAGTTGCACTTATAGGCGCTCATAGGCGTATCCATAGTCAAAATAAAAAATATTATTCATATAGAGTATTTACCCGTGGGGTTCGATAATAATAGTATAATATAATATAATATCCTACTTAATAATATATTGCTCGCATTAACACAAGCGAGTCCCATGTATAGATTTAGCATTTTCAACGGTCAACGAAGTGCAGGGGATCAGCAGATCAGCTAGTATAATTAAACTACAATAGCGACATAAACAAAACAAAAATAATTTTCAAGATTTCTCTTCGGTGGTTGTAGAACAAAACCACAATTCCAGAAACAATGATCGACAACAACCAGACCAACAAGTGGCATAAGGTGGCGGAGTCGGTGAAGCCCAAAAGCGCAAGAGGTCAATTTTTTTCGATAAATGTAAAGCGCAAAACGAATTTGCGCTTTTGTACTTTAGTAGTGTTGTAAAAGCGCAAAAATAAATTGTTAATATATTATAATTGATTATTATATTATGACTTTTGAGTTTATGGTGGAAACATGTTAGAAATTCGAGTTTTAAATCGTATATCAGATATCCACTTATGTATTATATCAGTTGTGTCTGTGCTATAATCGAGTGCATTTGTGTGTTCAAATTGTATTGAAAATGACAGCAGATATCCACCGCACCTGTGGGCTGAGCCACCTTCGGACAAGCCAAGGACTACTAATGCTCCAGAATCATACCACCGTCATTTGAAGGATCAATTTTATGAGGCACACCCACTGATTTATAATTTTATCGAAGTGCTCAAACAGCACCAGGCAGAAGTTTACTTAAAAATGCAATAAAATGGACGAAAAAATACAAAACGCAGCTCTAAAGTCAACTCCAATATAAAAGCATGGAACTTATACATAGAAAAAAATATTTCATGATTGGATTACTTAAAAACTGTGTGCTTCAAATTTAAAATTTAATATTAAGGTTCTTAATTATTTATTTTTTCTTTATTGATCGAATAGCATAGTATAATAATAACTATATGATTTTAATTATATGTTTTTAACTTTATAATTTTAATAAAATACACTCTTTTTATAAAATTAATTTGCGCTTATGGGTTATTGGGTTATTAAAAAGGAAATTTTTTTTGCGCTTTTGGGTTGCGTTTGAGTTATATTTTGCGCTTATGGGCTATAGCCGGTGGAGTTTGCTGCACACTGCACAGCTGAGGTTGGAGTCCAAGGACCAGGGTCGGTCAAGGACATCCGGTTAGGATGTCGACGTATTCCATCTACTACATTACTGGTTGAAGCAGCTGAGGTCTACCACAGAAGCTGAACAGACTGCGCACTGCCATCCCACAAACCTTTCAGCAGCACCCACGCAAGGATCAACCATCAACCAGGCCAAGGAGCTTGCGACAGGCCAGCAACACCGGCTAGCCAAGCACCTCTACCAACCACCCTGCGGGGCCTGTGTGAAACCTTACTTTAAATTTATGAAACTTGTTCAAATTATAGCATAATATGATTGATTTCTAGAACTACTTTAAAGTAAATTCAATTAAATCCAGAAACAAACCCACATTTTATCTGTGAAATGTTAACACTAAATACATGTTACACAGTGCTGCTTTAAAGTCTGCAGATAATACTATGATCAATTTTGATTTGTTCTCTGCACTTGATAAGTTTTCTTGATATTTAAATAATAATTACTCAATGTACCTATTTTTTGTTTAAATGACATTGTGTATTATTCTTTTATTCCTCTTCTTCTTCTTATTATTATTATTATTATCTGTTAATTAATTAAAAACCTGTACAATAATTTGACTGGAATGAATGTGGTACTTAACATAATACAATTCATTTTATAATTTTAAAAATAAAACGTACATCTGTATAATTATATCAGCTCTGTATCTAATATCTATAAACTGTTACTAGCGAAAACCTATATATAGATACTTGTTAATTGACAACCCAATAAACTCAATATTTTAAGCACATTTTCAATTCTAATGGCAAACACTTGTGAATTTAATACAATTATCCTCATAAGTTTGTCCAACAGTAACTTAAGAATCCTAAAAACACATATGCAATTTTGACAAAATTGGATGGTAAAATAATTTGTTATCATTCACATTTCAATTGGTTTTTTTTAATGTAATTGTGATTATTCAAATTATTGTAAAAATCAAAATTTTCGGAATTCAGCTTTGTAATCCCTAAACTATTATAATATTTTGACATAAGTTTTCAAATTAAAAATACCACTAGATAGCGCTAAGACTACCACAATCGGTAAATAATTTTATTTTTGCTCTATTGGTACCAAAATAGTACACTAGAATTCGCCAAGATAATAATTTAGGTGAACAAAAATAACAGCTTTGTTTTATTTAGTGCACAAAATAACAATACTTGACAATATATTATTATCGTGAACAATCAACTACTTCTTCAAGGGTCAACGGGTTACAAAGCTTTCTTGATACTTGCATCCACATGGCTAGATATTATTTAGTTTAGTCTTCATTATATACGACTTTCCATTGCCACTCACATATTATCAAACATATACGCCATAATATTTTAAAGGTAATACTGTTAATTAATAGGTAGAGACGTTTATTATACGTCTATAACAGCTATTATTATATTTTAACATCTGTTTACCATCATTTAGAGTGTTTATTTATTTGGTTTTTTCTTATAATTACTTGAAGGTACTGCTATCACCTTTTGTTACCATGTAAATAAGCCGAATATTGTATTAAAATAAAATCATTTCGATTATAAGAAATTGGTTTTTCATTTTATTGGCTACCTATGTACCTGCCTAGATATAATAGTATTTAGGTTATAGATCACTGTTTTTATGCAATGAAGTCAGGTGACTCATATGAAGTAAGTCCGTTAGATTTTAGGTACTTTATAATATTATAAATTATATTTAGGTACTTTTTAACATAAATTATTTGTATAAAATAATGGCAACAATTATGGCTTAGATTGTATACACCTTAAAGTTTGAGGTAACTTAAGTAAATACCTAAATGTTGTTATGTGCTTAATATAGTAGCTGGAATACCAAATTGTAAATAGAACAGATAATAAAGATATTTACTAGTATTTTAATGTAATAGTAATAGTTTCTCAAACATTAAGATATCTTAGATACCTACCTATATAGTTTGATTTATAAAATATAGCATCGTTATGTATTATTTACTAATAACGGGTCTCCAACAGTCCAACTTACTGCGCAAGGCCATAGCCAGCCCATCAAGCTTTTTGAAAAAGCCATCTAAGCTTAATGCTGGACTAGTCTCAAGACTAAGTTCTCCTCGAGTATCAAAATTTAATGAGGATACAGAATGGTTAAATTTGAAATGCCATGAAACATCGATAAATGACAAAATTACAAGTACCTACAGTTTATGAAATAATTAAAACTAATTAACTAAACCAGGCTTATTGATATTTACTACTTACTATACTAAATATTCCCATATTTGCTGATATAGGTAAGAGCTTTAAATCGAAAAAACTTAATTTACAACCACAAAGTAAACACAAAGTCATCAAAGAAAATCGTATAAACTATCGAATTGATGGAGAAGATGATATTTCGGAATTGTACGATTGCGTAGCATTATTCCAAAGACTATTACGAGGAAGAGCTTATCAGACTATGGTAAAAATTAAAAACTTAACAATAATAGAATGGTAATATAATGATTTAATGGTAAATTATTATAGATGATTATGGCAAAAATCAGATATCACCCAATTTTACACTCAAACGAAGAACCAGTAAAACTCGACACTGCAATTGTACCTATCTATAAAATTAGCACCAATTAAAATTTTACTTAAAAATTATAGTAAAAGCATGATAAATAATTACTAAAACAATATAATACACTTTCTTACAGCAAATTAAAGAAATTACCGGTGCTGATATATTAGAATATTATAGAAGAAAACATATCAGTAGATTTTTCGATATACTTTCAAACGAATCAATTCATATCAATAATAGTGAAAATAAAAACAACATGTTGATTCAACAAGGACATTTTAGTAGAATTGAGTGTGAAATGGTAGAGAGGAAACGAAGACAAATAGAGGTTACAGGACGCATCGAGCAAGACGAAATATTAAAACAAGTAATAATTTATATAGGTACTCCAATTATGTATTTATATCTATTGTAGAAAAGGTTAAGGAATATGAGTTATATTTCAACTGATTCGTCTCGAAAAACAGATTTTTCCAACAACTCCAACGTGATAATTTTAGGACACTTTAAAACCGATAAAAAAGTAGTGTACACTGCTTTGATTATTATTAAATAAAATATCACAACATTATTTAAATACCGACAATTTTAAAAACTATTAGGAATTATTCACAAACATTTAGCAGCAAATAATTTATGAAATTAAATATACGAAATTATTATTATGGACATTATTTATTTACAAAAATTGTTATTGGTATGTGTCTATATATAGGTACTTAAAATTCACGAAGATGTGAGTGTTCTTTTCTGCAAAAAAATAATGGATGAAGCAATTCAACAGTCTGCAAAAGAGGAATCGTTAAAAGCGACTATGAAGTCGTGCAAAAATAAATATTACAATGCGGAGTATGTTTTGCGTTATAATATTTATATTTTATTTTATGTTATTACAAAAATATGTTTAATTTTAATATTAATTTCAAGGAGTGATGGAAACATTGAAAAAGAATTAATGTCCAATTTTATAATCCCAGAAGCACATAGAGTTATTTTGGAAGAAAGACAAGATTTACATTAGTACAATAAATAGTTTGCAAAAGAATATACAATAATAACTCCCAATATTTTTGAAAATTGTAAATAAGTTCTATGAATTTATAAAAAAAAAATAATAAGCTTATAGCTTAGTGACAATTATTTATAAAAATAAAAAGGTGTTCACAACCAAAAAATAGTTGAACTACGGTTTCATTTTAATTATTTCTATAAGTGTAGATACCTAATCGTAATTTTTTTTATTCGTCAATGCCTTATGACATTTTTAAAATATGTAGCTTGAATTTTTTATCCTCTTTTGTTGGTATTTGTATTCTTGAAGAACTAATTGAATGTAATTTGTGAATCCAAAAATGGTTTTTGAAGCATTAGTAGATATGACACTGCTTTCATTATAATAGAAGTATTTATTTTGTAGGTTTCACCAAATTGGACAAAAGATTAACATTATTCCAAAATATTACGTGCCTATCAGACTACAGTTCAAATGAAAAACTTAACAACAATATATTATAGTAGGTACATATCAACATTATGATTTAAACAAAAATGGACAAAAAAATATTTTTTTGATAACGTTCGATTTGTATTCGATCGGAGCAGCCCAGCTCATTAGATGCAAGTTGTATAACATTATACAGTGCAACCTTTCTTAACGGACACCTCTAATTAGCAAACACTTCTCAATAATGGACAAAATTTCCGGTCGCGGCATAGTCCCGTTGAAAATAATGGATAATGCTCCTCTAAATAGCGGACACCTCTGAATAACGGGCGCGGACAGGTTTAGGTAGTCAGAAGTGTTTAAATATATCTAAATAACGGAATTATCCAAAAAAGACGAACTTATTGTATATTCAATACAATATGCACTATGACAATATTATTATACATGATATTATGACGCAGTTTCATTGTCAATAGTTAAACAACTCCAGTCTAATTTTGAGGAAATTGCAATACAAGAAAAAAAACAAACTAAAATTACAGATTTTTTTTCAATAAGTAATTTTGTATAATATATTTTGTTACATCTAAATAATTGTAATAAATTATATTATGATAAACCTAAAGTATAAGATAATTTTTAAAAAGTCAATAAAATTTAAATTTTCAGACATTAATACATACATATTATTTTATTAATTTTTCCCGACAGCGGACACCTCTCAATAGTGGACAATTTTGTAGGTCCCGCGAGTGTCCGCTATCTAGAAGTTTTACTGTACATATACAACAATATTACACAAGGCAATTACATATAGTACAATTATATTCATGTACAGAAAATCTACAAATAAAGATGATATTTCACTAGTTAGTTATTATATATTATTATTATAATATTATAGCTGCAACAGCTGGTCGGCCGCGCGGTGACGCGACAAAGTCTAACGAGTGGCGAGATTTGGCGAGGGGTTGGTCGTTTAATGGTATAAAGACTTTTGTGGCACAGATGATGATACATGTATTTATATACGAATTTTATAAAACTACACAAAAAATAATAATAAAAATAAAACTAAAACCACCAGCGTGGTTTACGCGTGCAGTCAGATTTCGTGGGGGTAGTGGCGTCGGTCCCAGGGGAAATATGCGCGGCCGCGTCGCTACACAATATACCCACCCCCCCTCGCTGTCATCCAAGGGGGTAAAACCTCAGTGGGGGGTAAGCGATTTTCTGGCAAACTTATTTTCTCGGCACGACAATACCATACATAATATGTATATAATACATACCTATACACGTATAATATGCGACGAGGTCTCCGCACTATCGCCGGCCGGCCGAGACGAGAGCGTTGTCTAAGCGCATAACGACTTGCCGAGAAAAGAAACATATTATTATGATATCTGGAGCCGGTATAATAGGTATATTATAATACGTATATAATATGCAGTGAATGCGAAAAGAAAATTATACGAAAATCCGATATCTGAAACTGCGATATCCACCTATAATATCCACCACAGTGGCTTATAATGGAAAATTAAAAAAAAAACTCCTCCTATGCAATGACAGAAAGCGTAATAATATACATTATTATTACACTAAATGGGTGACACTTTTTTTCATCTTGCTCTTGTACCAACCTGCAGCAGTGTTAAGAAATAAAATAATATACTCTACCATCCCGCGTCTTCGAAACTGTATAACTGTATAATGTCGATGAAAATAAAAAACATTACCGAGATCGCTGCAACACGATTGCGCAATTTTTCCTTTTTTGACCTGGTTAATTACACCACGATTGCGCAAAAAATTTGGAACACGATTGAGCCCCGATCCCTTTTTACCTGTTAAAATCACAACACCATTGCGCACCAAATGATATGTGTATATACTATATACTATGTATAATAATTTATATATAACATAAAATAATTCAATACATTTTCATATACACGCACTTGAACCATATAACTAGTTATTAGGTCTATGACTTAAACTTATTACCAATTAATAATATAATATCAACAAATAAATAATATTGAGTATATTGACTTTAATATAATTTATAATACTATATATTTTCATTTGAAAAAGTGCATTTTGTGAATTTATAATTTGAGTGTATGTAATATACTAATATGTATAATATGCAAGTTATAAAAAGTATGTACTGTATGTATATTGTATGCATTATTTTATATTGTATATAAATTATTATTTATAGTATATACACATATCATTTGGTGCGCAATGGTGTTGTGATTTTAACAGGTAAAAAGGGATCGGGGCGCAATCGTGTTCCAATTTTTTTGCGCAATCGTGATGTAATTAGTCGGGTCAAAAAAGGAAAATTTGCGCAATCGTGTTGTAGCCACCGAGATAGATCTTTATATTACATGGGCGGGCGGGTCCGTTTTCCTCCCAAAATGAGATAACGCTTGTCTCCATTGTCCATTTGAATATGAAAATATTTTGACGGCATCAGTGTTGTAGTTCTGCCTACTGTATTACACATAAAGTGAAATTACAGTTGATGATATCGTGACGACACTGTTGAAGCACGTCGCATCCATATGCATTTTCTCCGTCTCTATACACACGTACGGTATATCAAATTTTCGTTCACCAGTTTCAATAACGAGCTGTTCGTTTTGATATTAGAGTGAATTGACCTATTATAAAATTTAAAAGTGAGATTATTATGTAAGACCCCACTTATGCTTTTACTGATATTTTATTTTTTAGTAAGTTATAATAATTTTAAAATGTAAAATTTCAAAAAGGCGTATTTGCCTGTGTATCAGACATCAGTAATGTTATCACCGAACATTTTGATGGTTCTTATATGATTATTGATTAGTGATTACATACAAAAGCACGAATTTTCGATGTTTGGGCTTTTTACTATATTTTTAGTAGCGACCAGTACGTCAACTAGTAACTATCGTATTATATCGTTGTATTTCTCTTAAATGTCTGAAAATCGATATTTATAGTGATTTCCATTGGAAAACCTTTAATAATTCTCGAAAATTAAAAATATTTCTTAGCGTATAAGCCAAAACCCGAATCTGGATTATCACATTGGCTATGTCGTTTAAATACTTGCCAAGCAATAATACACACAAATAAGACTACACATTTCACTATTAATATCTTAACTTTTGATGATTATTGACGAATAATTTTTCAATTAATATACAAATACTTGTACCTATGCATTTTAATGTCTATAAAATAATTTTGGCTCAATATTTTTGAAATGAAAACTATAAGCATATAGCCTGTAATTAAAATACGTATAAGCTCTATAGTCTACGATCATCATTATGAACGGTATAGTACTATCTATGTTAATATGTTATAGTAATAATGATTAAAGACAGGAATTTAGTATGGAGGGGGAGAGGCAGGCTTTAAACTGCAAATTAAAGTTTCCTTCACTTACACTCTTCGGGAAATCTTTATTTTAATATACAATTATTATAATATAGGCTAAAATAAACACTGTTATTAGTGGGGTTATCGCTCACTCAAGCCCCGCTCAACTACGCCTCTGAATTTGTATCTCGAAAAGTGGAAAAACCTATTTTCACCAGTACAAAATTTGAGCGAAAAATGTGAGTGTTTTCAAGTTAGAAGTATCAACGTAAGCTTAGTAGTTTGCAGTAGGTATATTATACTAGACTTTTCAGTACCTACATGTGCATCATTCAAACATTCCAGTATATGTCATGATGGTACTTATATAAGTTATGTGTATAACATGGTATGGTGGTATGCGGCTGACGGTCGTATTGTTATGCGTTTACTTAGTGCGAATAACATACCTATGTAAGTATATTGTACGTACCCACCCATATAATATAATAATGAAGGTGTATTATATTATGAGCCAGAGTATAACCCTTTTAACCGATCGAGTATAATGCGAATAGAATAATAATAATAATTACAATGGAGACACGCGATATTATGTATATAATATATGTGTGTGTGTGTGTGTGTGTGTGTGTAGCTGCTGGTATATAATATATTGAAGAAAAGAAACGACAGAGGCGGGGTTGGTAGTTAGTGGAAACCGGACACTACATAAAACGCGTCGTAGGCCTTTACCAGCCTTTGCGGGGTGGTGCATCTAGGCTCTCCCCCGTCCGCATATTCCGAAAGCTTATATCGATCTATTAAAAGCTATAATCAAAGTCCCCCCGGTGCAGTGTGTCTCTTTTATCTCTTATAATATTATCTGTCGTCAGGCTGCTCGACGACGGACGGAGAGCGTCACTCCTCGGTCTTTTAAAACCGTGTCCATTATTGGTCGCCGCCGCCGCCGACCGACGGTGATGACGGCCGACTCAGCGAGTTGTATTCGGTTACACGCACACGCACACACGCACCCCGTCCATGGGGTCGACGTCAAATTAATGCCTCTGCCTTTGTGACCGCATCAAAGTCTCCCGTTTAATATTATATTTCTCTACGCATGTATATACAACAACTGTATAATATGTCCTGCCGGTTATCCCTTTTTTTCCTCCCCCCGACACACCCTAGCTGCAGGTCTCGTGCAAGTATACATAAGCTTTAAAATCATGTCCTTGATTAATTTTCTTTCTTTTTTTTTTTTTCATTATTACTACTCGGGCACGCGCAAGCGTATACTATTATTATTATTATTGTAGTACAGCGTGTGTATAATAATAATTAACTTTTTGCGGATCGCGATAACGCGTAGGACAACCGCCGCCGTTCGCCCAAACGCAGTAATGAAATGTTTTTTTTTTTTGTCACAAGTATGCGGCGATCATATTATAATAGCTGAATTCAATTATAATAAGATATTATAATAATCATACCGATTAGATGATGTACTATGTATCAGTGTAGTAAATATTATGCACTTGTTTGTTAGCTCTGCAATTTTAGGTGAAAACACGTGACGTTAAACTTAATATAATTTATGCGTGATAGTACCTAAATGGACATGATTACCGTTATCAGCGATATTAGCAAAAATAATAATATCCTATTAGATATAATATGTTATTGGCGATAGTCGCCAGTGATGACTGTCACGAGTTTTTTAGTATGCGATATTTTCGAAAACGTTTTATAAGAATTTACGTAGACCTATATTATTATTATTAATACACGCACAAGCCGAAAACTGAGTATCTTTAATAAAATATTTGCCTTTCTTCTAGAGCGTTTTGTGTACAGACGAAATTCTTATTTTATCTACTGCAAATCTGCAGTATAGTAGCTAAATACACACCCACATTTCATTGAATTTCGTGAACGAAAAAGGTCCTGTTGTTATTCGAATATTTTGATTGACAAGACATGCAGTGTATTTTGTATTGTTGATTTGAAAATCGAAATTGATATACATCTTAAGTGTTTAAAATCATCATAAAATATTTAGGGCTGACAAACAAAACTATGACTATACTTGTTTATTTTTAAATCAAGATTTAATCAAATATTTGGACGATTATGGTTTTGATTTTATATATGATTTAATTCTGTCTATTAGAATTATTATTATAAACGGTAAACTATAGCTGGTTTTTACTCTTTACTAAACTATTTCATTTTTATATATTAAATTTTATCATCCTAATACAGACTAATTTAGACCTGTATCCTATCCTGACCCCTACAGGGCCCCCAAGTTACGCCCAAGTTGGGATGCCGCAGTACTTTGATCGTGAAGTTGTAAAAAAAAAACAGAAATTACTATTTTTAATTTTAATAATATTTACGTATTTACGATGCTAAAATATATAATTTGAACATATTTAAAATTCGAAAATAATAAATTTACATCATTGGTATTCGTCAAAAACTATACAAGGGAACATCAATTATTCTTCAAAAGAAGTATAACCGAGTTATTTCTCTAGTCTGAGATACTATATAGTTTCGATAGTGCTTCGACTTCCCACTTTTGAGGAATATCAAGTAGAAAATAGAAAAATAAATTTTAGAAATGTTATTAATTGAACATTATGCAACTGCATATGCACTGATTTTATTGTATATTTTACATTACCCATCACGGTTGCAGCAACAGTACGATCATCTTAAAAACTGAAACATTTTAAAAATTATTTAAGAATTACCTAGGCACTATTAGTAAATACTGCCCTTTAATTACCAGTTGTTTCATAACGCATGATAAGTGATAACTATATAATTACCTTATTATTATTGTTTTAAAATAAATTCCACGTAATCTATAGTGGTTATACATTGTTGGTTTAACATAGAATAATGTAACAAATCATATTGAATTAAATATTAAAAATAACCTTAGAAGTCCTCGAGATAATTTAACCGATTGTTAAAAAAAAAAATCGGACCAATTTATTTGAAATGCGTGTATAATTGTTAAAAAAAATCTGTCTCCGTTTTCACCATCAAATTTTTTCTACAACCAAAAAACTCAAACAAAATGTTAAATAACTTTTCAGTTTACCACCCCTTTCAATTAAATATCTCTACTGTATCATATAGTCACGCCAATAACAATATTATCCCAGTGACCGGTGTCCGTGAACCCTGCAGATGCGCATATCTCTCAATAATAATAATAATAATAATATATACTTCATGCGGCACAGTATTGTTATATTTACTGAATTTCGAGAGCGACAGCCAACGCTGCACGCATATAATCATATATCATCAGTGGCGGCGGGATGTAATACTGTTTGAAGCAATTATTGCTTCATGTCCAATGTAGGTGGGTGCCGGCGGTATAATCGTAACACCTCGATATTAATTATTGTCATAACAAATAATATGATGATTATCATTTCGATGTAATAGAGTGGATGGTCGGTGGTAAGAATATTAAAAATTTACAATTCGCTTCAAAGACTCGAAAAAGTTCGCGCCGCCACCGTATAATAATTATCGTGCACACCGTACGCAGTCGTGCAGGTATTACATTACGTCGCATTATAGATACGTGATATTATTGTTTTTAAATAAAAACGTTACACGCCGTTCGAACGTATATAGCGACTCTCGTACTCGTACCTACACCTATAAGGCACTCGTAAAATATGACATTACGTTACGAGACGAGACGAAATAATTGCAGAGATAAAGATGTTATTCGTCCGATCGGGGGTACTAAACGCGTGGGTTTATTCCAGAAACGTCGACGAGTAATAATATAACATGTCTTGTCGGTCGACTATAATATTATAGAACCACAACAGACCGCAGTGTACAACGTTCCTACAATATAATATGATAATAGTATTTCCATGCTCGAAGTTGTACATAATACGTCTGGTGCAGTGCGCGGCGCGCCGTTTGATTGACACGGGGCGGCGAGCAGGTAGCGCATAATTGTGGCACACAATCCGTTCTACGAAAGCGGGTTGGGACCGAACCCCGTGTGCGTGTGTGTGTGTGTGTTTTGAAAAATGATAACAAAGATAATAATAATATGTGGGATTTGTGCGGCGCGCATGTACCTTAAGTACATAATGCGCGCCGGGTACGATATACATATATATATATATATATAATAAAATATAATATCGTAAAATATAATATAATAACAATATGGGTACCTGCGGATACGATGTATATAATATATATATAGTTGTTTTGTTCGGCCGTGTGCTCGCCGGACCGTGTGCCGAGTGTCGTTTTCGCTTGACAGTTTTATCGGCCAAGGCGCCATATCAATAGGCGTACGAAAGCCCGGTAGTCCTCTCTTCTGAAACGTTATTCATGTGTGTGCTCGCAGACGGACACTGCGGGTCCGACGACATTATTATTGTAATAACCCGCCCTACCGTATCATCGCGCGCGCGTTGGCAGATAAAAATTTATATCGACCGTCCGGGTCGCGTCGTCTGTCGTTGGAAATATTTCTGGAAAATTCGTAGAACGCACACACCAGAAATGATATTGTTCGCGGCGGCCGATGAATGCGCTCGCGGGGCGAAGTGGTTAGCGGGCGCGGCGGGGTGGGAAATCCATTAGGCCGTGCGCACAAGAGAATATATATTAATATATCTACTGCGGCTATGCCTACATCATTGTATTCCGCATCTGAAGCGCACTGTATCTCTCTTAAAAACCACCGACACTGAAGTGTTCAGCGGAACGAGGTGTTTTCGAGTGCAGCGTTATGTTATATCGTTTACAATAAATTTCGTTTACTCCGAGTTTCTGGTCACGACGACAAACATGTGTACGGAAATTATAAAAAATACGTTGTACATCGGAGTGCATCTGATGCATTGGAGCAGTGGCGATGAAGAATTCCAATTTCGAAACCAAACTACGCGGTCTGACCGACATTTTATGTTGAAATGTACGATTGTATTGTGACACTGGTACAAGAAAAACTAGGAACCGAATAATTCCACTACTTATACTTGGTCAATGCGTTCTTCAATGGACATTGTTTCTAATATATGAAATGTGCAGTGTTTTAATTACCTAGTGATTTTCACTCATTCGTGATTGACCAAAATATTATTATAAGTTTTCTGTGAATACAATTTCTTTGTCTCCTGGAAAAAAAGGCAAAGTTGGAATTTAGCTCTGCCTGTTACAACAACGTGTGTGTGGTGGCCGATTAGCCGATATAATATGAAAATAAGTGTCCACTAATCGCAGTAAAAACGCGTTTCGGCGAAAAATGATGAAAAAAAAGGATGAGAGGATTTTGAGAGAGAAAATATAATTTGATGACGATTTACGCTATACTGCAGCAGTGCGGTGAACGAGTATAAGGAGAAAAAGTGTCTCTGTATAATATATTATATGTTATACTATGGTATCGCGGCGATATTAAACAACGAGGGAAAAGGGCACGCTGTTTCGAAGGCGTAAAAATTTTATACTCTCCAAAACGGTTATAAAATCGTTTTTATGACGTCACGATCTAAAACGCACACACGCATATATATACACACCATATACGTGTAGAGTCTGATCCCAAAGTGCCCACTCATGCCGTCGTGTCAAGGTATACACATATACCCCTACCCGCCTCCGCGCTTGTTCCTCTCAGTCCACCCCTAATGGAATGTGTGTAGTACGGCCAGTTGCAGGCAGTCCCGGGTCCCGGAGCCGTAATGAGTCCCATGCGACCGCCGTCTCCTCCACCACCGATGGTCGAGGGCCGTGAGGAAACTTTATTATATATACTTATTATCATTATCATTATTATTATTATTATTATTATTATTATTATTATTATTATTATTATTATCGCTATTATCGTATAACACGCGGCATATGGGGACGGGGACGGCGGTGTAGCGCGACCTACCCCGCCGGCCGATCGCAAAATCGGTTTACAAAACGCGGTCGGTGGTGGTGGCCCTGTGGTTTAAAATTTACCCCACGTCCCCAACCCCTCCTCCGCTGTGAGGGTTAAATGGAGCGCAAAACTGCGGTTACTGCGTCGGAGACCGACGACGACAACAAACGGTCATCCATCAGCAGAGCAGCGCACAAAGGTACTACGCAGTGTATACGTTGTACAAGTGTATATACATGTATATATATTTTATATTTATATGGATAATAATATACTAGTTTCTATATACTATGTATACGAGTAAATTTAGAACGGTCGAGGGGATGACAATATTTATATTATTCTTATATTATTATTGTGTTTATTATTTTGCGCGCGCGAGCCAACAACGAAAACGTTCCCTATTGTGAGCGTTAAGTGCTGTGTATTCTGTATACCTGCAATGTTATCGTAAAACATGATATTATTATGTATGGTGTGTGTGTGTGTGTGTGTGTGTGTGTGTGTGTGTGTGCGCTCAAATACACAAGGGACCCGAAAACCGCTACGTCTGGAACAAATTTAAACACACTTTGTGTAGGTATGCATAATGTGTTGTTTAATTTCTGCTATTTTGGTGTCAAGTAATTTTTATGCAGGTAAACATCTGCACGGGGCACAACTATAGCGATACTATCACATATTTTTGCGTTTCATCGCGTTTTTCATAGAAATCTCTACCCTCTTTCGGCTATGTATTTCGATTTATACATTAAAACGTTCATCCAGCTCATCGTATGTACAATAACTTTTATTTTGTGTTAGTTAGGTAATGCAACTCGCTACTACTAAACAAAAAAAAAAAACCTCTGGAAGGTAAGTATTCTGCACGGCTGCACGATGTGAGCTATAGGGGTTGAAGAAGGAAAATTAGTTTATTCGGATACATAAGCTGTAAGGTACTAAGGTGTGTTTATTCAAACTTAGTACATTTGTAGACAGAGTGAAATAAGTCCACCCGAGATCAATTGATGGTTGAAGTTAAATTGGGAATAGACTTCGTGTACGCGGCGATGTGGAGCAACGATCCATGCAAGTCCTACAGTTTGGGATGTCACACTAAATCTAATTTGTTAATGTATAGGGGGAAAAATATTGTTTATTTATTCACACAAATCTTCCGGTATCTTTAAGAATCATTTTTTTTTTTTAATAATTTTCACCTAAAAACGAGTAACTGTAGATAGTATAATAATTTTTCGCCAAATGTTTATATTTGTGTATTATACAGTCTCATCGGTGTTATTATAGTATAATGTTAAAAATATTTTGAGTCTTTTTGATTAATTTTGAGCTATTTATACTTTATTTACTATATTTGAAATGTTCTACATCCAAACATTTTTTTATTTAAACTAAATGCCTGCATAAAAATGCATGTTATAGGTACATGGTATCTGATAAGTATTTTTACTGAAATTAAAAAAAAAAAAAGTTGAGCACACATCTACAGTATTTTTATACGACCATTTAAAGTTAAATTTGTATGCAAAATTGTCAACATCCCCAAAAATTATTTTGTAGTTAAACATTCATACAATTTTTAATATTCATAGTTTATTCAAAGGTTTGAAAACATAATACAAGGTTTCATAAAAGATTTATTTACAAGAATAAATTATTAAAAAAATTGTAATTCTATAAATATTTTTATGAGCGTCTGAAGTTTAAATTTTGACGAAATTGGGTATTCACGTGGCTTATTCAATGTTATTATAGTAGAGCTAAAGCCCCTCCCCCAAATATCAAACGCTATTTGTGCCTTTAGTTATTACTGAGTGAACTTATTAATAATTAGGTATTTAGGTTTATGCATAGGCGCGAACACCGAAGCTTAAGGGCTAAGTCCCCCAAACATTTCATGAATATTTTTAAGCTTATTCAATATTATTATAGTAAGGCTTCAGCCACCTACACCCAAATCTAAAACGCTATTTGCGTCTATGCATATTGTGTAATTTAAAGTTTAAATGTTATCAACATTTGTTAAATTCAGACATTTTCAAATTATATTGTGCCTACCCAGTTAACAACATTTTAGTAACATTTTAAATTGTATAGCAAAAGCTTGAATATGCGTAGTACATACAACAAAGTTGTTCATAATAAATGTCTAATTATTTCTGAAATCCAAACATGTAAAAAATATAATATGAGCACAATTTATTTTATAGATATTTAAAGTTTCAATTTTGACGATATTGGATATTTAAAAGAAGATCTCTTTTATTTGTAATTAAAAATTACTATTTGTGTTTACTCGTAACTTTTATGTAAATTTTTATATTTAATTGTACACAACGCAATGTTTAAAATATTTAGATTAATTTTAGGTCATTGCCTATTATCCATTGCCCATGTTTATACCATACAAATATTCAATTCACTACACTATTTTACAGTATAAGGAGGTATCGGCTGAAAAATTATATAAATAGTATATATTAATATATACTATTAAAATAATTAACAATACAATAAATTCGATATTTTCGGTAATAATTATTTCATCTTACCGTGTTACTACTATGGTAAAATAAATTCGTGTAGTAGCAATATAAATGTATTATAAAATATTCTTAGAAGTATTTATAGGCTAACCGAGAGTCTCCGCTCAGAATCATTTTTTGCGTGCAATGATTTATCATTGAATTAAAATTTAAGACATTAATTATAGACTATAATAGTGACCCACAATTTATACAAATCAATGATGATTACATTTACGCCTACTATACAGCAAAACGGGTTGTCGGTTAAGTACTTGTTTTTATTTTATATTTTTCCGTGAAAATAGTCTTTAACTTCAGTTTATTATATGTAAATAGTATGTCAGCCAAAAACTGAGGTAAAAAATAAACAAAAAAAATCTATTTTTATATTGAGTTCTAAGATGATTATGAATAGTGACAAAATGTTAACAAAAAAAAAAAAAATGAAAACAGAATTTGAATTTGAATTTAAAGTATTAAAACAGTTGCTTTGATGCATAATGAAAATTTAGTTTCAACGTTCTTCAATTAGGACCTATATAATACCTTAAGTATAGGGTACCTATTATAGTTACCATGTTAGAAGGTAAGCATACGTATACGTAGTACGTTTAAATAATTATAAAATAAGTAGAATTGTAGATCCATGCAGTATTGGATTTTTTCACAATGAGACAATAGTATGAGGAAAAAGATATTAAAGACATTAAATAACATAATTTCTATGTGTTTATGCTTAAAATTAATCTATATTTTAATTATATTGAATTTTTTACATGTAGTATGTCAGGTTATTTTTAAAACTGATTTTTTCCTTCCACCTCACACGTATTTTATATAATTTTATACCAAAGTTTGTTTCAAAATACTGTAGAAAAGTTTCATTTAAAATTACCTTTTCTTTTACCACTTATCACTCACCCCTTAGTCTTTGTTGAATTTCCTTTTTTTCGTGCTTTGAGCCTCTGAAAAAGTATTATCTTACATTTCACGACTTCGCGTACAAATGGCTAATATTGCAACGATGTTCCCATGAGAATACACAAACGTGGAATCTATTAATACAATGCTGTCAACAAAATATTTACACTTTTACCTTTTGTATTCATTTTTTGGAAAATACGAGAAGGTCGATCTTACTCAAAAACTGAAAAAATATTTATAGGTTAGGTTAGGTATATAAATATATAAGTTATATATATATTATAGTATATGCCAGCTGGTAACCAGGTTTGAATAATCAAAAAGTGCTTTCGCACTTTTTAAAAATTTTAAACAGTTATCCTGACTTCCAGATGTTTAATAAAAGTATGCAATGATACCGTTACCTTAAAAATCATAAATACATAATATCACGCATCAAGTCTATAAAAGGACCAAAAAGAGATTGGTGACAGCAGCATATAATAGTATTAGATCCTATATATATATACATAAAATATAGGCAACTCCTTTTACCCAAAAATGACTTTCCGCTTTTCACCCAAATATGATAAAGCAGTTTACTCTTTTCACCTAATAATAATGGCATTTTTTTTTGACAACAGATTTTGCGGTAAACATTTTGGAATCATTTTCTCAAAATTAGTTTAATAAAGCCATTTAGTTTTATCCAGAGAGTAACATCTACAGAGGTGGAAAATAACTTTAAACATAGGTACATTTTGTATTATAAACTAAAATATATGTGTACAGATAAGATTGTCACAATCTCTTACACATTATTACTCAAATACCTATTAATACCGTTAAAACTTAATATCAAACATGAATCATTTTGAGACAGTTCTTCCCAAAATGTTGAACTTGAAACCACGAGAGAAAAGAATGAAGTTATTATAGCTGTAATTGTTGTGGGAAAGATGAACGCATAATATATAGCATATCAATATGCAGAGTTCAAATTCTATAGCAATTGGTAATTGCAAATAATTTATAGTCGTAGAATAAAAATTAGAAAAGAAAAATATGCTGCAGCTATAGCTATACATTTGATTGATGCACCATTTGTATAGAATTCCAAACATAAATACATATTGTTTGTTTTTGCATAATGTTAAAAAAAAAAAAAATTATAGTGCTTATTCTGCTAATTTGCTTATAAACTCAAATGTAAAATGTATTTAATGATTTTCACAAAACGTAATTATGTAATAAAAAGTTATGTAAAAAAAAATTAACAGATAACCAAATTTGTTTTACAGATAATGTTGATAAGAAGGTACCTTATAACCTACTTACTATAATACCTATTACTTTCGTGACAATTTAATTCAAGAATCAAGATTATTAGTTTATTAATTGACAATTGTCATGATATGAGACTTTGTTTTATTTAATTGATTAAAAGTCTTAGCATCTAAATGGCTTCACAAAGTTTTCAATTTACAACAAATACAAATAAACATGATCAAACAAAGAAAAATCTTCTTTGTTAGTTGTTTACTTGTCTAGTTGATTATATTTTTGGATCAACCGGTCTTCTAGGAAGATATTTTGTCTTGTGGTGACAGGACATATTTGTGGTTTCAGTCTAGCTAGGTTTAGGGATGTAAAATATCTAAAATGTAATGTACATAATATAACACTATAGTAATTAATAAATAATTATTAATATTAAATAAAAAATTTTTGTCGTTACTATTTTCTGGTTTTTAGAGTATATTATAACATACTTTTCATGATTTATTTGTTTATAACATAATTCTTATATTAGTTTTTTAATAAAGTCTGATACCAGTTCATAAGCCAATAAAATATTATAGACATTGAACATTTAAAAACTGACAGTTCTACAAATGTCAGAAAAAAACTTAATATAAAAATTAAATAAGTATCAGCTACTGTTTGTACAAAAAAAATACCTAGATGGTGCGATAATAATGATAGTTATTACTTATTTAGTTATTTATTATCATTTAGTTTTTTAAGTTAGGTACCTTTATTATTTTAAATAATTTAATGAACTATAATTATAAATTACTAAGTAGCTTTATTGTATTATAATATAAACTTTCTAATTTTCTATACTCTATCATTCTGTATACATGTACCTACTAAAATATGTGAGCCCCTGCATTTCGATTTCGCGAGATTGTTCAGTATGAGACCATGTCATTTTATCGAAACATAAAATAAATTATGACTTCAATCAAAATAATATTGTAATACCGTACAAATATACGTGTTTATTATCGTTTGACGACGAATGTGACTCGACACGACCGCTGCAAGTTGCAACAGTGGTGACAATTTTATTTTCTAGGATATTTTTCGATTCACCGGATAGAATCGAGTTCCATATATAATATTATATTATCCCTGTCTCACTCTCGTATATCCGGTGTGTACGTTAGGAATATTGTACAGTGCGAATACTCATGTATATATATATATATATACCTACAGTTTTGACGCAATCACGTTCCGACTGTATACATATATATATATATATATACAAATAATTTTAATACGAGCAAACGAAAACGACGACGACTCCGACTTTGGTGACGACGACTATATAATAATATACGCATCGCACGACCATTACTCCGAAAGTCGTTGACGGCGCGAGGGAAGAGAGGTGTGAAAACATTTCCAATTATATACTTTCCGATTGTGTTACCGAAAAGTTCTCGTATTATACGCACACACACATAATAATAATACGTCCAGCGGCAGCAGCAGCAGGTGATGATGGCATCAGAAGCAATTTTTCGGGTCGCTGAACCGCAAAACGGCATTGTGTGCGCGCGCGCCCGTGTGTGTGTGTATATTTTAGCAAGTGCGTCGGCGGCGACGGGGAAAACAAACGAGGCGACACGAACCGTAATCAGCGCTCGAGCGCCGCCGCCGCCGCCGCCGCCGCCGTACCCCGCGTGCGAGAGGACCGTTCTCCAGGGACAATTAGCAATTCGCCGTTCGTACACGGTCGCGGCCCCGCTCATCGATGCGAGTTTCCCCCTTTTCGTGCGCGCCGAGGACGTTTCTTCTCCTCCGCGTATAATAATAATAATATGATAATATATAAATGTTATACCCGTCCCGGAAAACGGTCATTGTTATTCAAACGCCACCGCCAACACATTCACAATAAGTATACGTTGTTATTACTATATACGGCGTACAGTGTGGTATATGTATAGGTGCCTGTATAAATATATGTTATATGTATATAACAACGCGTGTGTATATAATATATATATATATATATATATATATATATGCGGAGAAAAGCCGCGAGAGAAGAACCCATTCGATTCGAAAAATAATGGCATTTTTTCCCCACTATTCTCCTTCTCTTTATTCTAGCGAGCATGTCTCCGATGTATTCTCTCGTATATTCAATTCCGTGACGGCGAAAATAGACATCACAATAATCATAAACTTTTGCCGTTTTGCAGCCCGCCCGCCGGATGAGGCGAATGCATATTATTGTATACGTATATTGTGCGTATCATCTGTATTATTTTATATTGTGTCACCGAGTTTTGATGGTTTTTATCCTTTGATTTATTTCGAGAGTTTTCGTGTTCCCGAATAAGGGCGTGGTAACTGCGGTAGCGCAGTTCAATAGCACCAGTGTATTCATTCAAACATATCTCGCGTTTATATAAAGGATGACCTTTGTCAGTGTACTATGAAATAAATAGAATCAACAATTTTAATAAAAAAAAGTTTTTGTGGACGTCGAGTGCGTGACAACGCAGCTCTTATATAATATTACACTTGATTTCGTGACAAACGATATTGAAACGTCGAATAACAAAAAAAAACCAATGATATATTATGACAACTACAATAATAATATGACACAAGTATATTATATCATTTGAAACAGTATTATATAAAATCAAATAGATTATTTTTATAGTGTTTACTGGTTAGGGAATAACAGTGTTGATAAATGGAGTTGAAAGTTTAACAATTTTTGATATAAAATATGTATATACAGAAAGCAATGTTAAGTATAATATTATATGTATAGTTGACACAAATCATAGAGCAAATTAATCTGTTAAGAGGTCTGGTGTAACATTTCGTAATTATATTATACTCGTAGATATACAATTTGAACATTTTATTTTTTATTTTAGTCGCCAACTGCTTATAGTTATATTACTTTTTCACCAATCAACTGCTCAATATCTATTTAAGAGGGTATCAAAAAGGACTTTAAGTTTAAAATTATCTATTTTTTAAGATATACTATACAATTTTAAAAAAATATTGAAAATATTGAAAACGGAATTTAATGATTGCTGTAAAGTATATTTTTTTCCATTATTAAAAAAAAAAAAAACAAATTTGGTTTATTCTGCAGGACAGGATTATTATTCTCTTAGAGTGTATTATTTTAATTCATCACCACGTGTTTTTTCTTTTTTCTTTTTGAAAACACTACGTGCGTCGAAGGTCGAAAATTATAAAATTCTTATGAGTTTATAAATTTCATCATTTTTATACTCTTAAATAATGATTATGACGATTGAATTGTCCCCTAATATTTACCCATATTTTACTTATAAAAATATAATAGCCTTCAAGAAAAGATACTTTTGTTGTGTTCTTATTTAGTATTTGAACGGAAAAAGGGAGAAATGAAAAAAGGTAATTTAAACTATGAATAGAGGAACACCGATGTATATAATGTGTACGACAAAGCAGCGGTAGGACCAACTGCGGTGAGGTCGAGATACTGGTGAACCCACAAGTCCGCTTAACAGCCATCTGTTGCATTTAAAACCTATCATTATGCATAGAATAATATAGATTGAGATGTAAAAAATAAATCTCTACGGATACATTGAATAGCACCATTATCATTATAAGGCTTATTAAATTCTTTAACATTGTTCAATTTATCAATTTTTATTATTTGAATGGAATTTATCATAGTTATTAATTCATACAAATGTACAACAATCGCAAGACACATATCAGCTTTTAAGTATTGGTTGAAATTATCTTCAGTTTTCTGAGTTTGCATCAAAAATAAGTCCAGAACTAAGAAGCAGAAAATCATAAAATTAATTATTTTAATAATTGTGTTTGTTATTATATATTTCAACGAAAGAAAAACGTAAAACGACAAAAAGACTTATTAATTTTAACTCGGGCAAAATCGGGTAATACAGC
Organism: Myzus persicae; assembly: GCF_001856785.1. Taxonomy (NCBI): domain Eukaryota; kingdom Metazoa; phylum Arthropoda; class Insecta; order Hemiptera; family Aphididae; genus Myzus; species Myzus persicae. Next base: position 175,174 of record NW_019103784.1, read on the forward strand.
CAAGGCCACAATTGAAAAAAAAAATTGGGGGTTCCAACATTTTTTTTTGTATAGACACTTTACAATCTTATAATTTTTACATCAAAACCATAAAAACTCTTGCTCTTAAAATGTTTGTGTGAGTGCGTTGGGGGAGGGGGGGGGAAGGTATTTACGGCCTAGAAAATACTAGTTAGTTTATATTATTATGAATAACATATATTGTAAATTGTGTTTGCGTAATGTGCATTATAATAATACTAGCAGGGCTCGAGACTTATTATTGTATGATTTGTATGTTTTTCTAGAACTTAACATAGCAGAGTATGTTATAATGTACATGGTAAAATTGGCTATAGCACTTAAAGCTCTATATATGAAAATGATTCAGGTCATCAGTGTGTAGCACATGATCTTTATAATGAAGCAAAATAAGTTGGAGGATGGTATAAACTTACAAAAAAACTAAAGTCTTGTTGATTTTTCAAATCTGAAGTGCCACGTATATGTTTGTCCCCAGAAAGAGACATTACCCTTCGGGGTATACATGGATTAAGCAAGTAAATTATATTTTTTTATTGCATATTATAGTGCATATTTTACGGTTTTTTAAGCATATTATATTGCATATTAAGTTGTTTTATATAGTGCTAGTATAAGTCAGTTATATCGGTGATTGATAAATCGTTTTACTTGACGCCGTGCGCAATAAGGCATAGAGGCGAGATATTCTGAACGCGTTCCAGTCGGAAGGATAGTATAGCGCAACAAACATACCCAAACATAATTTTTTGATATCATGTTCCTTTGAATACTAAAAACTATGACGGTTGGGTCGTGAACAGCGAATCAATAACAGTAACATCTGGGTGATTTTGTTACGGAAACATTTGCGTATTACCATAATTTTACATTTTACTCAATAATGCACATAAAAGTGATGTCAGTTGATGAACGAACCGATGATATCCATGATGTTACTAATAACCAAGGTATTCCTGGGATCTTTTCAAATCTGCCAAGTGCCCACATCATAGTATTTGATATATATACCTATGGAAAAACAAAATACATTTTTATAACAATATATATTATTGTAATTGTGATTTCTAAGCAACTGTCACAAAGTCTTGTGGATAAATCTATTTATTCTTATACAAGGAACCTGAAAATAATATGTATTTGTGCATAAGTCCATTCTACCTTGAAGCGCTACCCTAATCATCGAGAAACCATCGGCATGACGTGCCTTGTAGGCCCCGAGGTGGTCAAGACTCGTCTCGCAACTGCACAATTATATTATATATTCATAGACCTTATACTGGTACTTATTCGACAAAAACAACAACAGCATTACGAGCGGAATCAAAACATCTTGCAGTAACGTAGGCTGTCTTGACGATAATTTAATACACCCTCTGTTTATTATATATAATATATATCTTACCCTACTACTCTGCACTACCGTACATATTGGGTGCTCGAGTAAACACAAAGCGCCCTCTATGTTTTGACACTTTCCATAAACGTGTTGCTTATCAAGTAGTTTAATGTCTACGGTATACGGTCTTTGATTATATCATCGGGTTTAGTATGATAATACGCTGTCCTGTAGATCGACATTCGCGGTTAGATTTTTGACCGCTGTCGGAGAGCGCGCAGTTTAGAACCTCCCCGGTTTTCGTCAATTAATGTTTCGGTGGCGACGTTTCAAACGCGTCCGTTTACGAATTTCGCCGTGAGGTACCATAAAAAGTCGTAACCGCGGTAAGCTCGAGGTGACCTATCGCTTGTACGATTGCTGTGCATTGCAAGTTACTACAATATTTTTGTCTCTTCTTATATTCTCTGCGCTCGCCTCCAAGCCGTGACTTCGGATAATTAATGAGTATTTAAAGTGTTGTGCTGTGCGGTGCGATGATAGGTATATTGAAGAAATGTGCCACCATATTATCTCTAGCCCAACAAAAAAATCTGATTCCTGAAGTTTGTACTCATGGCAGCGTTAGTAAGTTGATCAGTCATCTAACTCTCATTATTACAATTTAAAGAATTTTTTTTTACTTCAATAACCATATGATCGGACAATATGCTTAAGTGACGCTTTTTTTTAAAAATAAATAAAATAAAATGTGTAGTTGATACCAAATTATTACAATCCAAGTAAAACCTTGGTAAAATGGTCGTGTGACTTTATAAATATTATTGTGTACAGTTGTTATAAGTATATTATTGTTCCATCATTATCGCTTCATATTATTTATATAATGCATACATTGAGGTTGGGTTGCATAAAGATCAGTATGTAAATTTGTTACAAGGTGAGTACTTTGTAATGTCTTATTCATTCGGTTAAGTGATACAGAGGCTGTATGAAATAATAATGAATTTTATAAATACTTTTATTTCATTGATTAACGTATATGGTTACGAAATAAATGAAACCAGTTACCTGGTAACAGAAATGTAGATATAAAAATCGTAATTTGCTTATTATCATATTACTAACCGACTTGTAATCGTTACTGAACAACATTTCGACTTGTAACTTGTAAGATACAAGTTCAATATTCAATAGCAGATAATTTACAGGACTTGAAACACTTTATATAAGGTGTTCAGTGAACACTGTTCACTATCAACACCCCTCAATTTTGTTTACAAATCTGTTAGTCCTTATAAGTACGTTAATGTAGTTCACTATTGGATGTTTATACATCCAGAACTAAGTCATAAACATAATTTATATGTATCATGTTACTAAATCTAGCTATAGCGTTATTTTATTATTCTGACCAACAACACCACAATGGTGTTTTGTTGTTACAATATATTGGATAAGGAGCGAACTTTGTTGGGCGAAGACAAAAGTGCAGTACAATTTATAGGGCATTTTAGGCTTTGAATAACGAGAGACGAGACATACCGGTTTGTCCCTATAACACTTGTACAAAGTAATAGTGAGATCGAAATATTATGATCATCGCTTTTTGTTTTATTGTTTTATATAAAAATTAAAAATGATATAATTTGGGGTTAATATTTTAACGCACTACTCGACAATACTATATTTTGATAACGGTGATTAAAGATTAAACATACCTGTAATAGTTATTAAATTAATCAAATATTAGTTAATTAAGATATATATTGTTATTTGATACCATACACCAAGGCACTAACACAAAATTGTATTAATATTTTTTATATTTCGTATATTTCGTATGTGTTTGTATTTATATGGTTATGTGATAGGTAATTACAGGGTAATATATGTGTTAGTACCTATGCTAATCGTATTACAATCAAACAACATAGCAAATTTTCATGAATAATCCATTTAACTTTGTTATTAGAGTGAATTGATCTATTATCATATTTAAAGCTAAAAATATTATTTAAAGCCGTTTCACGTAGGTTTTTTGGAATTTTAATTTTTAAGCATGAGAGCATTTTAAAATGTACCTACAACATATTTGCAATTTTAAATTAAAAACGTCACCTTTGAATTTTATAATAGATCAATCCACTTCCATATCATAAATAACACAGTTAAATGGATTATTCTTAACTTATAATTTACCGTTAGAGTTTTATGTAAACCCCACGTCCAGTGTCCACCACCTCTATAATTTAACGACTATACTCTAGTTTATATTTAATATATTTAACTATCCAATTATTTTAACCCTCGTCGGGTTGAAAATGACGGCGAAAATCGTGTAATAAAATAATAGCACGTCATTATTGGGTGGTGCGTATATAGCGCGTAGTGCGTTTTATATTTATAGTGTAGGTATACTAATGGACTACTACGCTTATATATAGTGTTATAAATACGCTCATAAGGTTTTTTATCTGTTTATTTTCCATGTGTTCACAGTAGACACCAACAGTCAATACCATCTATGAGCTATGTAGTAAATACCGGCTATTAAATTATTGTACACCTTGTTACTTGTTTGTGTTATATTAAATTATTATGTTTAAATTTAAAACATAAAATTGGTTAGAAAAAAAAACTGAATTAAAATCACTACATGTAGATACACCATTAAATATTTATATTGATAAGTAGGTATAATACGTAACTCTATATATATGCTAAAACTCTTGTTCGATTTAATTCAATAAATAATAAATTAGATTCCGTTTTAAGGTTTCCTTGTAGTGTATAGCATGTTAATTGGGGCTTCTTTTATCTCATGAACACAAATCATTGTTAATAACAAATTAACAATACATTTTAGAGTTTTAAGCTGGGATAAAACATTAACGTAACTTATAAAATTTAGCTTACACAGAAGAAGCTTTATACAGAACTGTCATAGCCTTTTATAACCCATAGGTAATGAGATTTAATCGTTTTATGACGATTGTAATACTTTTTCGACCGATGTTCAAAACAATATTAAATTAAGAGTTCACTATTTTTTTATCTCAACTAATGAAATTGTTTATTCAGTATTTGGACGTTAAAACAAAATAAGTAGAATTTGACATCAATTTGCGAGTAAAACGTTTAACGCTACCTATATTATAATATATCAATATGCATATTTTATAGGTATGTATCGGTATATATTATAAAATATGTGTGGATAATGGTCCGCTAAAGTTGTATGCTGTTATGGATACACAATACAAATTGGTAATAATATGGATATTAATTGCAAATTATTTAAATATACTGATTAATAATTGATCTTAACAATAAAGTGCATATAAAAATGTTTAAGACAAAAAAAATTTAATTATATATTACGTATATTTTTAAATATTTGGAAGTCGAGTTAATTAATTGAATTACTACAACTACTATACAACTCCTTTTTTTAAATTTTGAGCCGACCGCAAGGTGTGGTTCTGTCAAAACCCATTACTATATGTAGGCATGTATAGGTACTATGTACAGACTAATATAAACTGTATAGTTTATGGGTTTGTATTGTGGCTATATACCTATACTCTACAATAATTATATGTACGTCTATATACTTATACAGACTTTATTGTATTATTACGTTCAGTTATGAATGCAATAGATAACTTACGTATCTTGCTATGTAAAAATTCTTTAAACCTCAAAACACTATTGTCGATGTTGCTGCTTAACTTTTTTTATTTATTTAAAAAGATAAAAATATATTTACGTACCTATTTTAAACGTTACATATTTTTTGTATGTAAACGTATATATATATATTACAACATTTAATAATTAATATACCTGTAAAACTACTCAAACTAGATACATAGAATATTATTTGCGTAATACTTAAACAGTTTATTATAGTTCCATAAAAAAAAAAGAAGATATATAGTATTATAGTATATAAATTATATAGGTAATATACATCATTAAAGATAATTGAAATACAAGATAACAACTTGTATTTTCAGTACTTCTTAAACTAAAACCAATAATCGTTATATTGTATGCGAAATATATATAAAATATTAAAAAAAAAAAATATTAATTATACAAACATATATATATATATAATATATATTATAAACTATTTTTAAATATAATTTATGTATCAAATGACGCCAATAATCATAATATATTATTTATTATTGTGTTTATATTCATAATATATAGGTAATAAACTATGTACATGCATACAATTTATATACAATTTCTACTCAAAAAACACTGAACAGTATATTATTTTAAAACAAGTAGGTATTTGTTATTTGTTTAGGTACTCGAGGTACCTACTGTATATACCTACCTGTATATTAGCCAATAGGTATGTATAAAACTTGCGTGTCGTTGTCACAATGGCATTTGGATGACTGAGACTGAAAGTGTGTAAAATGTAATTCACGTAGGTATGTAATATACCCAAGCATAATAATATACCCAACCCGTGGTATATACACCTACCCCGTCAAACCTAATTATATCTATTATTGTGACAGAAAAATCGGGACATAAATATAATAATAAATCATGTACTAGTATATGTACCTATATAGTATATAAGTACACCATATAAGTCGATAAGCGTGTGTGTGTATAGTGCATGTGTAGTTTACGTATGTACAAGAGTGTGTGTGCACACGGACACTCTTAAAAACGATCCTCGTGCGTCGGCCATGTTTGTTCGGTAACCAATCACAATAGGGTCCTCCGCGGGCTCTCATCGTGGCGCGCGCGTGGCACAGCGTTTTATATCGTCGTTCCTCTTGACAACTGACCGACACCGCCGCCACAGCATCAACGCATCACACTGTATTGCCGTCGACTGCAGGTTAACTGTAGGTTATCTCCAGCCACGGAAAAGAACAAGAAATTTTATTAATTGTATTGTTTTCTTTACTTAGGTACTTACTTATTAATCATAAAATAATATAGGTAATACGTATACGCGTCCGGAGTGAAAGGGAGTCCACGATAGGGCATTTGGGGATTTTGAAAATGATGCATGAGGTATAGGATAATTTTCAATAGTTAAAAAGCATAATTTTCAGAATAATTTTTATTAGTGATTTCCCTTTCTGTTAAAATTATTAACAAATAAATAATTGCATGCATTCAGAATATACGTCACTCAGATAATAAGCACATTTTGAAGGTAGGTACCTAAAGCGAAATGGAGATGAATTAAGTGTCATAAACATAAAAATGAAAACCATTTCAAGGAGCTACTATACAGTATATACCTATTATACCTATACATTGCCATATTGGCATATATTGCAAAGCGTAGGTATACATAAATTATATACTATATATTTGATTTAGTGAGTTATTTAATTTGGCGGCTCATATTCAACGAAACTTTGTATAAGTGAACTTGTATAAATTGTAATAGCTGTCTCTGGGTTGCTGGGAGAACAGCGTCCCGCGCCTCCATATTTAATGTCTTAAAAGTTAAAAGTGAGCAAAAATGTCAGGGTACCTACTCTATACAGTATTTGTTAATGGTAGGTTTATAGGTAGGCATAGCAAAAATGTGGGACGGTAACAATAATAGGTTACTTGTGATTCCTTGTACTAATCATTGACTTTAAAGTTTAAAGTTGTTGCGTTCATTATCACTCAGAAAACTGCACTTAATAATCCAGGAGACGATCGTTGCAAGTTCGGACGCATATCGTGCATGAACTGGTTTTCGTATTTCACGCCGTGTATATATGGGCAATATAATATGACGTGTTAAATGCAATTTTATTTTACGTTTTTATATGTTTTTGCTCTCGAAGTATTTTTTAAATATTTATAATATGTTTTCATATTATGCTACGGGTAAATTCGCTATTATAAATAATATATTTTAAAAGTGATAATTCCTGCAAAATACATAAATGTATAATATTATTAATATTGATTATTATACACACATATTACATATACTTAAGACATGGAATGTGCTCTTACCTACAATCAACTTAATAATTATTTCAACATTTTGTCGGTTAACTGGTTGTCACATTGGTCTGAAACTTTGAAAGATAGTTAATACAATTTTAGCTGAAAACAAATGAGAAACAATTGAAAACTCATTGCGTTAACAACATTTATGATATAGTTAATGTATTAACGCCCAATGGAAATAAAAGTCAATTATATATAAGCGTAAAGCGTGCACGTAATATAATATTGTAGTATACACCACCGCATTAGGTTTTAAAACTATTAATTACTACCAATATTATATTACCTTTTTATAGTCTTGTCGGTAATAGATTATTATGTAATTATTGTTATTTCTAGGTATCTACCTAATACGTTTACATAGTATATTAGTGAATATATGGTATGTACGTAATATATTTCTAAAGTGAACTTGCAAAGGATACAGGTACCTAGATATCTATAGTACCTAATAACAATAATCATTATTCCTTATAGTTCATTATTCTATACGTATTTCAATAATATACTAAAAAAGGTTTAAAAAAAACTAAAAACTCTTATGTATATGAATGTTACCCTAATCAAAATGTATTGCAGTCGTTGTTTCATGAACATCTGTGGTTCTATCGTTCTATGTACATTTTTATCAACCATGTTTTAATAACCTTATCGCAGTTTCCGTGGAGCAAATAATTATAGGTAGTATTCGCGAGTAAAACATACGTCATTAATAATGACTCATTATGCTCTTTAAATTATTGTTCAGCCTAACCTGCAAGTACCGACGTATATAATAATAGCTATAAAAACTGTGTACTTATTTCTCTACTGTATAATATTATGGTACGCAGGTGAAACATTATGGTCGAGTAAATCGTCCTCCTAATTTGTTGACATTAAAAACGAAAACGACAACATAACAACAACTGCAGAGAACATACTATGTGGATATATACGTACCTATATAATGTATATATATTAGTATCCGCGGGGGCCTTTGGTTCTCGTTAGCCGTTCGAGTATTATTCGAGGTATTTACTCGGGGGCATAGGGTGAAATGCGCACGTTGGTGCCTAAACTGAAGAGCCTCTTAAACACAATTATTATTATTATTATTATTATTATTATTACTATTACTATATACGCGTAACGCGTGCCACTCGTTTTGTAACATTCAATAATAATAATAAAAAAAAAAACATATTTTCCACTTATCAGACCTCGGTACTCTTAAAGCCATTTATCCCCGAGTAGGGGGTGTCGGCATATCGTTAGCCGCAAATTGGATTAAACCCTTGAGTTTTCTATATTGTGTACGTTGCTGCTGTAATGTACTGTATATACAATATATTATTTTCACCCGTTATTATGTTATTAGTCAAAAGGTACTTATTGTTACGGCCTTACGGATCGAAAGGCTTCGTACCCCGTAGCTAAATGATTCTCACGCTTGTTTGTTGTTATTTTTTTCTTGATGCGGGGGGAGATTTTTCTGTGTTTGTTTCGAGCACAACCTTGTGCACCAAAACGGTTCGGTTCGTGAAGCTGAAAAACAAAATCCCAACCATGTACTATTATTATTGGGTCGTTCACTTATGAGAGAACGAAAAAAAAACTATGTACATAGGTGCTTTCAACGCCGAGTATGTTACGCCGTGTTATGGCTGTGTGTATAGCGTATAATATTATATATTATTTCGTGAGTACCTACCTACACATGATAATATATTATAATAAAACACGAATTCAGGTAAATGGAAATGTTGACAAAATGACTGTCGGGATTCGTGGCAAAGTTATTTCAGCGTTATACATACATACATACATACATACATACATACATACATACATACATACATACATACATACATACATACATACATACTGACGCGGCTACGCTATTTATGTAATATATACTTGTAGGACGTAGGTATATAGTTGTATGTACGTGCGTAAGTATATACGTGCAGCATTTGCATAGGTACATGTGTATGAATGTATGTAAAAGTATATGAGTGTATATACATGCAGGTACATATATGTATAAATATAATAACATATATAAATCGTGTTGCGGCGAATAAAGAGTGGATGATGATATATACTATATAATATAAGCTATCGAAATGATCAATTCAAGCGTGATCCGCGTATGTGATGGTTTTGGGGTGCTAGAGAGAGAAATACGGCCCAGCTATAATAGTGTAGGCGCACACAATAATATACGAATGATAATAATATTACGCTGACACTCACATGGCCCCACCATATTATAATATACGAGTGTACCTATGGATAATATTATATTATGATGTTGCTGTATATTATACCGAAATGTGACGCGTTGCACTACTGCAGGATTCATTGTGCGGCGGTTGTATATTTTATCGGCGGGTCACATATCATCTATACTAATAAAAGGCAGTGTGTGTATGTGTGTGTGTGTGTGTGTGTGTGTGTGTGTGTGTGTGTGTGTGTGTGTGTG